>NC_133103.1:27078684-27178684 GCF_022965805.1 Primulina eburnea | reverse complement strand
GGGTCATAAGGACTAATGGTGTACAACCATAAACCAGGACGTTTCCACTCGATAAGTGAGAACCACATGGAAAGTCCTTTATGGAGGGTTGTTCAGTGCACTCTACCAGGAGCACCTATCTTCATGCTCGGACATCACAATGTCCCCTACCAATGAAACATGGTACTCACATCGCAGATACTAGTCTTGAACTCTAGCGGCCTATATCCTTCTTAGCGGCGGCTGAATCGACTAGGAACGGTAGTATTCCAAATATGAGTTTCATGATACTCATCATATGAGCATCTCATATTCTTTCTACTATTTGTATATTCAAGGGCTTTATCTATGCAACTAGCATGAGTATACATATAAAGACTTTCCAAAACAATAATTTCAAATATTATTAAAATAAAGATTGCTTATACATAGAGTTTCATTGTGAACACTCGGCCAACACTTGGCTCGACGGGCACCTACTCTAACATTGTGTATTCCGGCCAGATTCGGTGGTAGAGCAACACGATAAGCTAGCGTCCGAACTCTGTCGAGGATCTCAAATGGTCCGATGAATCTCAGACTGAGCTTTCCTTTCTTCCCGAACCGCATGACACCTTTCATAGGTGCTACCTTCACAAAAACATGGTCGCCAACGACAAACTCTAGATCTCTTCTCCTCTGATCCGCATAGCTCTTCTGTCGAATCTAAGCAGTCATCATCCTATCACGGATCTTGACTACTATATCGGCAGCCTGCTGAATAATCTCTGGACCCAATTCTGATCTCTCCCCTACTTCATCCCATGAATAGGCGATCTACACTTACGACCATAAAGTGCTTCAAACGGAGCCATACCTATAGACGAATGAAAACTGTTGTTATAGGTGAACTCTACCAATGGCAAATTCGACTCCCAACTCCCTGAAAAGTCGATGGCACAAGCACGGAGAAGATCCTCCAAAATCTGGATAACTCTCTCTGACTGTTCATCTGTCTGAGGGTGGAAAGCTGTGCTAAACAACAACTTCGTACCCACTGCTGAATGCAGACTCATCCAAATTGCGGAAGTGAACCTAGGATCTCTGTCAGACAATATAGAAACGGGAATACCATGAAGTCTGACTATCTCTCGGATATACAACTCTTCATATGAATCATGGTGAAAGTCGTCTTGATAGGCAAGAAGTACGCGGATTTGGTAAGACGATCAACAATCACCCAGATAGCAGTTGATCCTCTGACTGACTTTGGCAAACCGGTCACGAAGTCCATGGTAATATTCTCCCACTTCCACTCGGGAATAGGAAGAGGCTTGAGCAAGCCTGCTGGTCTCTGATGCTTCGCTTTCACTAGCTGGCAGGTCACACACTCGGATACAAAACGTCTGATATCCTTCTTCCTCCCTGGCCACCAATACAACAACTGTAGATCTTTGTACATCTTCGTACTCCCAGGATGAATAGAGTACGGCGACATATGGGCCTCGGATAGAATATCTGCTCGAATAGAATCACTGCTAGGAACTCACATCCTGTGTCGGTATCTCACAATATCGTCGCTAACTGTATACAAGATACTGCCCTTGGCCTCATCTCTCTGCTTCCACTTTCCAACTGCTCATCTGCTGACTGACCACTGCGAATACAGTCTAGAAGGGAAGGCTGAATCATCAAAGTAGATAAACGGGGAACTCTACCTCGAGGATAAGTCTCTAGGTCAAACTTCTGTATCTTAGACTGAAGAGGCCTCGAAATCGTTAGATGAGCCATCACTGCGACTTTCCTGCTCAGTGCATCCGCAACTACATTAGCCTTATCTGGGTGGTAACTAATGTCACAGTCATATTCCTGCACTAGCTCCAACCAACGCCTCTGACGCATAATCAGCTCCTTCTGTGTAAAGAAGTACTTGAGGCTCTTATGGTCGGTAAAGATATGGCACTTCTATCCGTACAAATAATGCCTTCAAATCTTCAAGGCAAAAACTACAGCGGTCAACTCTAGATCGTGGGTAGGGTAGTTCTTCCCATGGACTTTCAACTGTCGAGAAGCATACGCTATCACCTTCCAATGCTGCATCAATATTGCGCCTATACCGAGCTTCGAAGCATCGGTATATAAAACGAATTCGCCAGGCCCTGACAGCATGGCCAAAACTGGCGCTGAGATAAGAGCTTGCTTCAAAGTATCGAAGCTCTTCTGACACTCATCGCTCCACACAAATTTAAAATTATTATATGTCAATGATGTGAGTGGAACTGCGATAGAGGAGAATCCCTGAATAAACTTCCGATAATATCCTTCTAGGCCAAGGAAACTACGGATATCTGATGCGTTCCGTGGCACAACCCAATCCCAGACTGCTGCAACTTTCGTGGGTCTACCTCAATACCGCTGCTAGAAACGATGTGGCCTAAGAACGCCACCTTCTCTAACCAGAACTCGTACTTACTGAACTTGGCGAATAACTTATGCTTTTGCAAGGTCTGCAAAACTGTGGTCAGATGTCTGCTGTGATCCTCTTGATTATTTGAGTAGACGAGGATGTCATCTATGAATACTATCACAAACTGATCAAGATACGGCTGAAATACGCGATTCATGAGATCCATGAAGATCGCTGGCGCATTCGTCAGACCGAATGGCATCACCAGGAACTCGAAGTGGCCATAACGAATCCTGAAAGCTGTCTTGAGAACATCGGCATCTTTCACACTCAACTGGTGATAACCCGAACGCAGATCAAGCTTGGAGAAAATCGAAGCTCCCTGCAACTGGTCAAACAAATCCTCAATCCTCGCAAATCCTCAATCCTCGGAAGTGGGTATTTGTTTTTCACTGTAACCCTGTTCAACTCCCGGTAATCGATACAGAGCCTCATCGTACCATCCTTCTTCTTCACAAACAAGACTGGCATGCCCCATGGTGAAAAACCCGGGCGAACGAACTCCTTATCTAGAAGTTCCTGAATCTGCTTCTTAAGCTCTCCCATCTCTATTGGCGCTAATCGGTACGGTGCTTTGGATATCGGAGTCGTACCTGGCATAAGCTCAATAGAAAACTCCACCTCTCGCTCGGGTGGCATACCAGAGACGTCCTCAGAAAAAACATCTAAGAAATCCCTAACAATTGGGACATCGGAGGCTGACTGACTGGGTGCCTTGGGAACGGATATAAAAGTTGCCAAAAATGAGCGACACCCTCTATGCATGAGCTTCCTAGCCTGGACACAAGATATAATGCATGATAAAGGAAAGTACATGTCTGGCTCAAATAAGAACTGCTCCATCACAGGCGGTCGGACTAGAACAGATCTCCGCTGGAAGTCGATCAGCACTCTGTTCCGTAATAGCCAGTCCATCCCCAGGATGATGTCAAACTCTGGCATCGGTAGTACGATCACATCCGCATAAACAATATTGCCATGAAGCTCGAGGTCTATGTCTCGGATCACTTTGGTAGCTGCCATCTCCTCACCAGAAGGCAATACTACTGAATAGTTTATATCTAGCCCAATGGTCTTGACCTTGAGAAAATTAGCAAAGGTCTCCGAAATGAATGGGTAGCCCCTGAATCTATCAAGGCTTTCGTAGCTGAACCCGTTATAAAGATTCTCCTTGAAAGGTTGGAACTTCAAGCAGAACCCAATAATTACTAGAACTAACTTATAGAATGCGAAGGTCAAAGTTCTTCTAACCTAATTCCCGAAAGTATCACTGATTAGAGCATGCAATCCTATCGCAATTTCTAAGTTCAAAATCTCAACCCCAAACATAAATTCCCAAAACATTGAATTTCGAATATTAACTTAAAGCTTTATGATACCTGTCATAAGCATGGTCTTCGGGTTCGTCTCTGTCGCATGAAGTGAAAAAACTCTGCCTTGGGTAGGTAGACTTCCCCGAGGGCACTGCTGCAGCAAGTGGTCTGGACTACCACACTTATAACACTTCCCTGAGCCATACATACACGCTCCAGCATGGCGGTGTGTGCACTTAGGACAGACTTCGTGCTCAAAGGTCCTCGGGACTGCGCGTCCCTGCTGCTGCTGTCCTCTCTTTCTGGGTGGGCCGTGGAAAGGCCTCTTATTCTACGGCTGCTGCTGAGGAGGAGGGCGATGTGGCACTTGAACTGGTTGCATGCCCTGGCGATCCCTCTCAATGTCAATCTGATCTTGCTCTGCAGCAAGAGCTCTGGAAACAGCGACTTCAAAGGTAGTAGGGCCAGCCACTCTAACATCACGGCGCAAGATCGGCCGTAGTCCATCTAGAAAGTGCCTCAGCTTGGCACCGACATCATTCGCAATCAGGGGCACAAAATGGCAGCCCCTCTAAAACTTAAGGATGAACTCCGTAACAGTCAAGTCTCCCTGCCTCAGTGTCATGAACTCCCTGGTCAACCTGGCACGCACCTCGTCAGTAAAATATTTCGAGTAGAATACCTCGGTGAAGCGCGTCCAGCTTAGAGTAGCCAAGTTCAAGGCTACGGATGCTCCTTCCAACCATAAGCGTGCATCTCCTCAAAATAGATAGGTCGTACAACGGACCCTATCCTCGTCTCTAAGCTCCATAAACTCAAAGATAACCTCGAGGGACTTGATCGAGTCCTAGGCAATCATAGGATCGGAAGTCCCTGAGAACTCCTTTGGCCTCATCTTCATGAAGCGTTCATACGTAGCCTCGGGCCCTGTCGGCCTGGCTGTCACAGCGTTGTTCCCCGCAATATGTGCGAAGAACTAAGTCATCCCAGTTAACATCTGCGCATTCATGTTTGGTGAAGGTGGAAGTGGTAAATCTCTTTCCTGCCTCTGATTCTCACCGTCTTCCTGGCGAGGCTCATCCTCTCTCGTGCGCTCAAGAATGCGTCTAGGGGGCATATTGTTCCATACATAACCCATACGTAACTAACATGCATAATCTCTATTATTTGTTTAAATTTAAATAAATATTGCATAATCATAATCTTGACATAAAATATTTCATGAAAACATGCAGTTAAAATATTTCATGCTTTAAACAAAAATGTGTAAACGTAAAACTTACAGACCGAAGACGTGACTTCGTGAGCTTCTCGAGGTCAGTAGTAGTACAACCCTTTACAAGAACATAGGCTCTGATACCAACTGTAAAGGCCCGAAATTCGTACTTGAAAATTTGTGGAAAAATTTGAAATTTTCTTTTTAAAGGTAAATAACTTGCCTCATTCATAAAATAAACTGAATAAAAGTTTTAAGGTTTAATGTAACAGAGGAATAAAAGTTTTAAATGTCGAAATAGCAGCGGAAGTAAATATATGTTTGAAAACAACAACTTAAAATAATTCATCATGCTAAGAAT
The DNA here is from genome assembly GCF_022965805.1 of Primulina eburnea. Taxonomy (NCBI): domain Eukaryota; kingdom Viridiplantae; phylum Streptophyta; class Magnoliopsida; order Lamiales; family Gesneriaceae; genus Primulina; species Primulina eburnea. Next base: position 27,173,369 of record NC_133103.1, on the reverse strand, counting down.
GAGTTTGCATAAAAATGATAAATAAACTGATAAATGAGGTCCTCGGGTTCCTATTACTGCCGACCCAAGCTAGCTCACTGGTCCTCGCCCTCGGTCCCGACCTCATCAATACCTACAACAATCAAGTCTAGTGAGTCTGAAGACTCAGCATGCATATATAGTACATAACAAGTAAATATATTATAAAAGTTCATGACATGTAAAGATATCATATCGTAAAACGTAACGTGAAAATATCTAGTCATGAGTAATTATAAATACGTGCATAACTGAACTGAAAATCGTAAGTGAAATGTTTGCTCGATAGAGCCCTGTCATGAAATAGCATATAATAATTTTCTGTTGAGAATATATTCTACGCAAGTGGCCCATAACATGAAATGAATCGCCTGATCAGACTAAACCACATTATACTGGGCGGTAGAGATCTACCAATACATGAACATGAACTGAACCGGTCAGTGACCACCGGATGAAGTAATAATCCCATGATAAGCTGCAATCCTATGAACGTGAAGTGGCCACAAGCAATATCGCATATATATAAAAAATGAACATTTTATATTTTCTCTAGTGTTTACTCTCGATTTTCTCTTGGTGAAATGCTCAGAATTTCGGTGGTAAGGGGAGAGGGAAATGGTTGGGAAAAATGAAGGGAAGTTGCAAGATAGAAGGGAATTAAATGGCAAGATCAAATCTTGCTTTCTTTGAATTTGTTAGATAAGGAAATGGTTTGATATCAAAAGATTTTTGAGGGATAATTGAGGGGTGAGCATGGCCGATTTTTAGTCTAGGTACAAGGGAGAAAAATGCCTAATTATTTAATTGTTGGTGATTAAAAAGAAGGAAAATATTTTATCAATAAAAGGATTTAGGAAAGAAATAAAATGATGAGTTGACAATATTTTTAAATCTCCTAATGGAGGTGGCCTATTTTTGCTATTAAAAATGGGTAGGAATATTTTTTAATTAATAATTATTGAGGATTTAAAGTTGAATGAATTATCTATGCCATGAAAGGATAAGAAAAGATATCAAAATGGAGAGTTGAAAAATTAAATAAATCTTATAAAGGTAATGGCCGAATTTTTGAAATAAAAATGGAGGGGAAAAATATAGCTTAAATATTGAATTTTAAATCTTTAGAGTTTTATCTACCCATTAAATATTTTAGTAATTAATAAATTAATTATGGAACCTAAACAATTTATTTAATACTTATCTCAAATTACTTAAATAATTGCTTAAACCTTCTTTTACCTTGAAATAACTTATTATTTATCTTTAATACGTTCTAGGAATGTTTTCTTAATAGTAAATTTTATCTCAATACTCCAACTCCAGTCCGGCCTCACTTAATTAACTGAAAGGATAACAACTAAACTACTGCATAAAATAATTAAATTTTAAGAAAAGAATTTAAATCCTCATGTATAAAAATCATTTTAATTTAAATAATAGTAATTATGCATGGCTTATAGGTAGTTTGATTTATGGGTTCTAAAGTCCATGTCTTCCATGTTTGGGGAAATGTTCACTCTTCATATAGAGATTGTTTCGGGGTTCGATGTCATGGTTAAGTACGATGATTAAATGAGGTCAATTCCCGAGCGATTTAGAACGTCATAAGTCAATTGTTTATTTCGGTGGTGAGCACGACTATTATGTCTAAGTTTTGGAAATTAAGTTCATGAAAACGTGTTAGTATGCGCAGCAGTAGCCCAAGCGAGATCCAACGAATCCCTCAACGCCATGTAAGTATGTTCGACGTGCAAAAGAAAGTGTATGTTTTTTAGGTATGCGAAATGTCTTGTGACCAAATATGAACGGGTTTCGAAGTCGGTGAACGTAGTCGGGGACCTCTCCACCGCTATAAAGCATGACCGGGTTTAGATCACGATTGGAAAGCAGTAAAGCGTGACCATGGACCAATCCACCCGGTAAAGCATGATCGGGGATCTCATGTATGTGGTAGTGGACGTCCCTACTAGCCCAGTAATGTGGTTTAGTCTGATCAGGTGCATTTATGTATGGGTCACTTGCTTTGAAATATATCTCTATGCAAAATGATGATGATTTATGTATGTTCATGTATGTATTATACAAGTACGTTTATGAAAACTTTACGATATGATAACACGTCTATGTTTATGTAAGTACATTCAAGTTTAAGTATGTACGCCCTACTTTAAAATGCATGTCATTTTATTACGTATTATTTGTTATTCTCAGTTTGTCCATGTTGAGCCTTTAGACTCACTAAACAGCTTGATCGATACAGGTGAGGACGAGTTTGAGGAGGCAAGATGTGGGGACCAGTGAATCGGCTTGGACTGTGTGGAGGCTAAACCCGAGAACCGCCTATGTTTTCAATAATTTTCAAGCATGTTAATTTGGTTAGTCTATTTTTATGAAACTATTTCACAATGTTTAAATGAGTACCTTTTGGCTTGTTTGTAATCGTTTCAATTTCAAATATTTTAGTCGAGCAGTTTATTTTTATCGCAATTTTAAAGATTATTATTTAAATAAGAAATTTTTTATTTTTCCGCAAATTTTAAGTAGTTCAAAATACAGTACGTTATACCTCAAGACTCATCATAGGAAGCTATGGCATTGACTCAAACCCATACAAATTCCCCAAACGTCCCCAAACAATGGCACGCAACCAAACGCGTTTCAATCCCATAAACCCAAATTCGGCATAACGCGCTTCGCTACGACTTCTAATATAACCAAACCTTTACTAACCCGAAACGAAACATCAAAGACGTCTGAACACAACACACGACATGCCTAAACACAGCAGTGACCACCCAGCGGTTCCCAACGAAGCATGCAACCAATCAACCTCAAGAAAACATGAAAAACACATTTTTATAAAATAACAGTTTGAGCAGTCACACGAGAATGATCATAACTCACTCATCTTTTATCCGAAAATTACAAATTTACTGTCAAATCAAATATATCAAAACGTACAACGTTTTATATGTTGAACATTTTTCCATAAAACCGAACAAAAATATATAGGATTAAAAATGATACTAGATTTGGTTTTTGATATCTAAAACCGTTCCAAAATCGTTTCAAACATCATTGCTCAAACTTTGCATAACATAAACGGATTGTTACACAATATGTATCCAAATATTTACTATGACAAGATCGATGCAGAAAAATAAAAAAATATACATGTCTTAATGACTGATACTCACGATACGACGAATAACAAAGCGAGGATATGCGAGAACTGATCCGGGACGACTTGTGGCACATCTAAAATCAAAGGTGAGTCTACTGAAAAAATTTGTAGGGAAAAGGGATGGCTGCTGGATACTTTAAGAATCCTTGTTCTTATCAAAAAAAATGATACCAAGTGTGTGTGTAATGCCCGAGAAATTAATTATTGTAATCTGAGATGATTTATTGATTTGGAATTGATGTGATTATAGCCGGGCCATTCAGAGATAAGATTTGGATTAAGTACATGAAAGCATAAAAGTTGGGCCGAAGGGGTAGCGCCCGGGCAGAAGTGTTTGTCCGCCCGAGCTCCCATGTTTAAAGGAAGAAAGCTGAGCCCCTCGCGCCCGAGCGGAAGTTTTTATCCGCCCGAGCGCGACTGTTTTATTTGCGAGGGCCGAGAGTTCCGCGCCCGGGCGGAACTTTATGTCCGCCCGAGCGCGAGACGTGCAGCATGAATATCGAGCCACGTTTTATGGTCATGCAAATGGATATATATATACGAATCTTTCATTCATTTCCTTCAGAAATTGAAGAAAGGAAATCGAGAAGCTTTCTGAAAATCCTTACGCCTTTAGAATTTGATCCGTCCGTCTGATTTTGAATCCGACTTCGGTATTGTGTTCCTATCAACGTAGGCTACAACTGGACGTAAGTTTTGCTACGTTTTGACATGTTTTGAAATTATTCTATTGTCAGAATTGAATAGGATTCATATATGATGTTCTTGTCATGCTAGACATCATAGAATCGAAGTCAGATTAAAGAACGGACTGTTTATGTAATTGTTATGATTTTCGGAGTCGATTAGAATGAGATTTCATATCAGATTTGTATTATCGTGCAGATTTTGAGTTGTATCGATATTGATTATGAATTCTGATATTATATCTGTGATGTTTGAATTGACGGGGTTATCGAGACTGTATTGTTATGCCGTCGAAACATCAGTTGATTGATATTGATCAGATTCGGTATGGATTTAGATTGCATCTTGATTCGATATTGATCAGAATATATTTCGATTTGAATATTAATCAGAACAGGTATTGAATTGAGTTGTGTATTGATATTATACCTATTCAATTGTCATTATCAGATTGGGAATGGACCGAAATAGAGTCGGGAATTCTTCTTCTTCTTCTGAGCGAGAAGATAAAGGTATAAATTAATGTTGAGTTGGGATTGCACAACTCGAGTGAGGTTTGACTCGAGTTTCCCTAAATCACATACTTTATTTTATGGCATTGATATTTGCATTGATTGACTGATGTACTTGTTCTCTTGAATTATAGAAAGCAGGTATTAGTCGAGTAATCTTGTGACAGAAGTGCCTGATAGTGGTGTGATCGCCACGGGCACATTGCACGATGTCACAAGTTAGTATAGAAATCTTGGGACGGAAGTGCCTGATAGTGGCGGGATCGCCACGGACACATTGCACGATGTCTCAAGATAGGATATTAGTGATAGAGCTACAGTCCATGATGGTTAGGTCAGGACACCGGATATTTGGTTATATCGAGTAAATAGAATTGCAATTCCTTATATTATGGAATTCGATATAGGAACACCATATTTGGTTATATCGAGTAAATAGAATCAGAATTTCTTCTATTACGGAATTCGATATAGGAACACCATATCTGGAAACCGGGATCCCTAGGCTAGGATTGAGTCTAGTCTAAAACGTAGAGTCACGAGTCTGAGTGACAGTTATATCGTTTTATATTGTTTGATATTGATTTATGTTCCTGATGATGGTACATGTTTAGAATAGGAATTATTCTTGATATTAATTCATGCTCCTGATTATGTTACATGTTACGAATAATTGATTCATGTTCCGATTTTAATACATGTTATGAATGTCGGTTATATGCTTTTATATGATTTATATGACCGCATGTATACATGGTTTATACTGAGAATATAATTCTCACCGGAGTTATCCGGCTGTTCTCTTGTTTGTATGTGTGCATGGCAACAGGTGGGATAGACGCGGGGTCAGGACAAAAACAAGGCTGGACTAGATAGCGTGGAGATCCGGGCTCAAAAGCAACTTAGGATTCAGCATTGATATGTAGTTGAACCTAATTAGATTATTGTAGACAATACGATAATTGTTTGTTTATGTTTAATATGTAATTTGAATTTAATTACATGACGTTTCCGCTTTGCATTTTAAAAAAAAAATTTAGACCATGTTAACTATAAATGATTAATAATTCCTAAAGATGATTAAAGAATGAATTAGCGTCCGGGTCCCCACAGTGTGTGTCTAGTGGGTGTGTGTGCAGCGTGTAAGCGTGTGTATATGTTGATTAGGGATTAATTAGGGGATTAATTAGTTAAATAAAAATAGTAATAACTAATTAACATGCTAATCTCCCACTAATTTACTAGCACCCCTTATTTTAAATTAAATGCACAAATGTCAAATTTTCAAAACTATTCAAATTAGTACTTTTTAAAAGTATAAAATCTTAAAATCATCTAATAAATTAAATTAGGTTTTAAAGTGCATAAAATTTCATAAATCATTTAAATACCAATTTTCTTTACTTGAATTAAAATACCACATTTTTCATAAATCGCCTAAATCGTCACTAGTCTCTTTTCCCGATCACGTATCTAATATTCGCCTGAAACATAAAACTCAAAAAAACGTTTTAATTTGCATCAAAATAACATGTAATAATTTAAAATCATGCGAATCATAAAGCATGCGTCGATAAAAATCATTTTAAAAATTAACTAAATAATTTAACAATTTTATGAATGCATGTGTTTACGTGTACTGATTTTGTGCTCTACAACTGAACTCCAATCAATTCATCCTCTCATGCAACGGCTCCTATCCTGTCCTCATCATCTTAGTGAAAGTGACCAAACGACGCATCAATTTGAACCTTGGAAAGTCCTTGATTCGAGCCATTCCCTATTTCCTTCTCAATTTTTCTTTCAGACATGGCTAGTAACATTAGTAGAAAGAATAAAAAATTTCTTCACCTAAACTCTCACAGTAACTCCAAAAAAAATCTTTCACTCTCAAGTGATTCACTCAAGTTTGAAAATTTATCTCGAAGGTGAGCTTAAGCTCTGTCGCTTGTATAAATCAAACTTACAAGTTCAACTACTATACACTTGCAACTGTCTCATTTGGACTTTAAAAAAATAAGAATATTTGAAGATTTTTCCAAACACTTGAATATGACTCTCAATTAAGACAAGAACAAACAAAATTTTAATGCTAAAATATAATCACTAAATTTTTGAAAAACTATACTTATATTTTCTTTTTTTTTTACTAATCGATTTTCTTTTTTTGGATCAATACTCCCTTTTTTTTAATGATTTGATCCCTTTTTTTCGATTTTTCTTATTTATTTTGAAAAAACTTGCACAACAAGAAAGACGAAACTTGTGTGACAAGAAACATGAAGAACGAATCAAGGATTTTCGAGAATCAAAAAATTCACGAACAAATTAAAACGATAAACAAGATTTTTAATAAAAATATTATGAAACAAGAAACTAATAACGAAAAACGATAGAACAAGCCAACGAGATGTTTACTTGAATCAAAATGAATCTAAGCTATGGTACACAACATGGATGTAATTGCACCCTCGATTCAATAAACAAAAAAGATTCGCATGTGTTTTTCCCGATATTTGAAACAAGTAATTTGTGTAATTCACCCATAAACTATAAAGTTAAATATCAAATAACATGAAAAATAATAATCGAATTTAAGACAACATTCAAAAAACTCGTCTTTGACAATCTGTATGAAGAACGATTGCCAAACATTATAAAAATTGAATCTTTGATAAGTTTGATTTTTGAAATAACAAAACCAAAGACTTTTGGTTTCTGCAGAGAAAACTCACAAAAGTTGTCAATAGTTGTCAAAATCTGATAATAGTGGTAATACTGTAGGATCCTGGTTTTCTACACGCTCAAACGCAGCGGAAGTTTTAAAAAAAATTTATTTATTTTGACAATGAAAATATGTTTGGACGCTCGTATGATTTTATCATAAACATTCATAGGGCATTAGTATTATACCTTTAGTGAATTAAATCACTTGACTCCAACTAATCTGGTATAAGCGGATCTAGCTCTTGATGAATCACTACGAACGATCTTCAAAAAAACTCTTTCCTTCAATCCTTCTAATTAGTTCTACGACTAGAATATTTGTTTCTCTTTCAAATAGTACTAAAATATTTGAAAGAAGTTTTAACGTTGGAGATTAAAAATTGGAGAGATGTCTCAAAATCTCTTTCACTTGAAAAGTGGCCAAAAAATTTGTAGAATTTGAAGATGCCATCTTCGTGAGTCACTCTTGGAGAGGAGGAGGCTAGGTCATTTTTTTTCTTTTTAAAACAATAGCTTTGACCTAAGTGCCATAATTAAAATTAATGAGCTTGATTAATTAATTGGTCTAGTCCAACTAGTTTAATTAATTAATAAAAGTCCATTAATAACTTTAATTATTTAATATGTTGGACTTGTACTCCTACAAGTCCATCAAACATACTCTCGATTTAATATTTAATAAACTCAACTTTTGAGCTTAATAAATTAAATCCATTATAAATTCAACATTTGAATTTAATATTTAAATTGAATTTTATAACATCCAAAATGTAATATTTAATAAACCCAACTTTTGAGTTTAATAAATAAAATTATCAAATTTTATAAATTCATCTCCTTGAATTTATTCTCTTCAAATTTCATAAATTCAACTTCTTGAATTTACTATCCCATAAATTCGACTTCTTGAATTATTTTCTCAAAATTTAATTATCACAAATTCAACTCCTTGAATTTACTATGTCAAAATATAAATTCAACTCCTTGAATTTATTCTCTCAACGGGAACAAACGATCCAGTGCTTGTGTGACCCTCAATGATTTAGGGATACAGCTAGCCGTGGGTTCACAACTCTTTGTGATTCAGGACATAATCCTTTATTCGGCTTACCCTAGTTAGCCCCATTCTTTTCACTCATTTCTGATTGCACTCATCGGATCATGGTAAGAGCGTCTAGTAGCATCGCCCCATGAACCCCTAGGTATCACTGATAGTGCCTGCAAGAACCAGTCGATTATGATTAACGTACAGTACGGTCTCTTCAGATCATATATCCCGATCAAATCTGCAACCATTGGTTCATCGAGGGTTGCATATTAATTCGATAACTATGTGATAACTATAATAGTGGCATCGCGTGTACTATTTGGAGAACTCCTTCTCTAACGTACATCTCGTACTCTGACCAGAGATTCCATGCACTATTATTTCATCAGATCACATAGGATATTCACACCCGTAGGTGAGCGGTGAATCCCCGACTACAATGTACTGGCTCCTATATGTGTCGCAACTGTACCCAACCTCTCCACCTGATGACTCTCCTGGAGCCGGTAAACGAGTCAAAGCACAGCCCTAGCATATAGAGCCTCAGTGTTGTCCCGGGTCGTAAGGACTAATGGTGTACAATCATAACCATGGACTTATCCTCTCGATGAATGATAACCACTTGGAATGTCCGAGGGAGGGTTGTTCTGTATAATCATCATATAACTACCCATCTGCATGTTTGGACATCTCCATGCCCTTACCAAGAAACGCAGTACACAACATCACAGATGCTAGTCTCGAGCTAAAGCGACCTTTATCCATGTTTTAGGCGGCTGAATCGACTAGTAACGAATTTAGAATATGTAGTGTTTACAAATGAGTTTCAACATCGAATTACGATTCATTTGTATTAAAGCATAATCAAGGAGTTTATCTATGTTGATTGCATGGGTATACAGATAAAGTATAACGAAACCATTAAAAGTTAAATTATATTAAAATAAAGATTGTTTATTTCACTTGAGTCAATAAATTCCCTAGCCAACCGTTGGCTTGCAGGGCAGCTACTCTAACAATCTCCCACTTGCCCTAGAGCCAACTACCCTTAACTTTAATCCCATTGCTTCGCGATGATTTTCAAACAATAGTCCTGGCAAGGGCTTTGTAATTGGATCAGCAACATTATCTGCAGAGGGGACTCTTTCAGCTGATATGTCTCCTCTTCCCACAATCTCCCGTATGATGTGGAACTTCCTCAGTACATGTTTGGATCACTGATAAGACCTTGGTTCCTTTGCTTGCGCAATGACACCAGTGTTGTTCCAGTACAACGGGACTAGATCAACTCCATTAGGAATAATACCCAACTCTTGGACAAAATTCCTCATCCAAACTACTTTTTTTGCTGCAGCAGATGCAGCAATGTACTCAGCTTCAGTGGTGGAATCCGCAACGGTGTCTTGCTTGGAACTTTTCCAAGAGACAGCCGCACCATTAAGCATGAATACAAAACCAGAGGTCGATTTTGAATCATCTACATCACATTGGAAGCTAGAATCAGTGTAGCCTTCCAATTTTAATTCTCCACCCACATAGACCATGAACAAGTTCTTAGTCCTTCTCAAGTACTTAAGAATGTCTTTCACGGCCTTCCAATGCATTGACCAGGGTTCGCCTGATATCTGCTTTAACACTCAAAGCGTAAGCAACATCAGGACGAGTCGATACTCTACCGTACATAATACTACCAATAGCTGACGCATTTGGAGTACGTGTCATCATCTCTATCTCTTCATCAGTTTTGGGACACATAGCTTTTGATAGAGTAATACCATGAAACATTGGTAAGTATCCTCTCTTGGACTCTTCCATAGAGAATCTTTTATAATGGTATCGATATAGGTGGCTTAGGTGAGTCTGAGCATCCTCTTTGATCTATCTCTATAGATTTGTATTCCCAATACGTAGAATGCTTAACCCATGTCTTTCATGGAGAATTTACTGGCTAACCATACTTTAGTTGATTGCAGTAATCCTACATCATTCCCAATGAACAGGATATCATCAACATAAAGTACTAGGAATGTCACCGTATTCCCACTAACTTTCTTGTACACTCATGGTTCCTCAAGATTCTTAGCAAAACCAAACTCTTTGATAGTGCTATCAATTTGAGGTTCCAACTCCTCGATGCCTGCTTGAGATTTATATTGATATCTGAAGTTTGCATACATTATGCTCACTTCCTAATGATGTGTATCCCTCAAGTTGAGACAAATAAATTTCCTCTTTGATGTCTCCATTGAGGAATGCAGTCTTTACATCAATTCGCCATATTTCATAGTCATAACATGATGCTATGGCTAGTAGTAATCTAATGGACTTAAACATAGCAACTGGTGAAAACGTTTCCTCATAGTCAACTCCTTGTCTTTGAGTATAATCTTTTGCAACCAGCCTTGCTTTGAAGGTCACTACCTTCCCATTCGCCCCAAGCTTTCTTTTGTAGATCCATTTGCACCTTAGGGGAACGATTCCCTCAGGTTGATCCACCAATGTCCAGACTTGGTTTGAATACATAGAGTCCATTTCTGACTGCATGGCTTCAAGCCATTTGGTTGAATCAGTATCAGATATTGCTTCTTTGAAATTCATTGGATCACATCCAACACAAGACTCATCATGGCCTTGTTCATGAAGAAGCGTATATCTAGCTGGTGGTCTAATAACCTTATCAGACCTCCTAGGAGCTTGTACTTCAACTACTGGTTGTTGGAGATTAGGTTCAACTACTATAGTTGAGGGAGTATCTTGAATTTTTTCAAATTCTATCATCTTGCCTTTTTTTATCTAATAGAAATTCCCTTTCCATAAAGGTGGCATTTCTTGAAACAAACAATTTTGCTTCATTAGGAAAATCGAAATAATATCCAACAGAATTCTTTGAATATCCTACAAAGTAGCATAAAGTGGATCTACTATCCAATTTGTCTCCCACTGTCTGCTTCACGTAAGTAAGATATCTCCATATTCTCATGTAAGTATATTTGGGAGTTTTTCCTATCCATATCTCATATGGTGTTTTATCCATTGCTTTAGTATAGACATTATTCAATAACATTTCCGCAGTTTCAAGCGCAAAGCCCCAAAACAATGTAGGCAATTCAGTGAATCTCATCATTGATTGAACCATGTCCAACAAGATTCGCTTACAATGTTCAGAAACATCGTTCAATTGTGGTGTTGCTGGTGGAGTCCACTGTGAGAATCACATTTTTTTTTTAGATAACCCAAAAATTCAGCACTCAAGTATTCTCCACTTCGATCAGATCGAAATGCCTTAATACTTCTTTCTAGATGGTTTTCTAGTTCAGATCTGAATTCTTTGAACCTTTCAAATGTTTCAGATTTGTGTTTCATCATATAAACATACCAATACCTCGAATGGTCATCAGTAAGGTAATGAAGTAGGATTGCCCATATTTGTGCTAACACTTAGCGGGCTACAAATGTCTGTGTGGATCAAATCCAGTAGACCATACGCGCGTTCCACGTTTCCATCAAATGGAGTCTTTGTCATTTTTCTTTTTAGACAGGATTTACAAGTCGGTAGAGAATTTATGTCTGACAAGTCAAACATGCATTCTCCCACTAGTTTGTGCATCCTTCTTTGAGAAATGTGACATAGTCTAGCGTGCCATATTTGTGCGAGATTTGGATCATCTAACTTTCTTTTGTTGTTGAAATTGCGTGTACTTGGACATTCACTTATTATATTCAGAACATTTTTGGCGCATATAATTTCTGATGTCCGAACTTCTTGCAGTGAAATAAAGATGTTATGTCTTATCGGGCTTTGTAGGCCCTTTAAGTGTCCTTCAGACTTTGCCTCTTATTGGGATTGTTTTTCTTGTGAGGGGCAGAACATTTCTTTTCCTTACCTTGTGGGCCATTTTTTCGTCTGACGAGAGGCCCATAAGAAAAACAATAATTTCCTGTTTTATGATGATCTCATAAGTTATAAACATATTGAATAGCTCTTCAAGGCTGTCATCTATCTTATTCAATTCACCATAACCTCGTCAAATGAGGAAGAGAAAGAAAACAAATTGATGTTATCTAGTAACTCATTAGGAATCACATATACCAGGCCCATCACATTTTCAATAAGCCCAATCATATGTACACCACGCTCATGAGCCAGAGCCCCATCTTGCATGCATGTAGTCATGAGCTTGTAAAATGGTGTGCATCACTGTACGAGTTTCATGTACCATGCAACTCTTGCATGTTTATTCAAATGTCAGTAACATTCAATATTTACTCAAACTGTCCCTACAGTTCATTTGACATAGAAGCGAGCACATTACACTTTAGCTTGCACACTATGGTCCTACCATCTTGCATTCTTTGTCAGTTCAACAGGACTGACATTAGTGTGTATGCCATTTTCTCCGAATTCAGAACAAATTTTCCAACTAGTCTTGAAAATTAGATTCGATTAGCTTGTTAATAACAAAAATGGATTATGTGATGAAATCGAAAATATACTGATACGGAAACAGAATAATAGTTGCTGATTATTTGAAAATAATTTTAAGATATAAAATACGGATTTCATTTTATAAATTACCCTCCTAATATTTTGATATTTCCACCACCCTCTGATGAAAAAAGAGAAATCGTATTTCCTTAGTAGGCACATAGAGTCCAATTAGCCAATTATAATCCCGAATAATATCAGCCAATTATAATTTCTAAAAGGTAGAGTCCAATTGCATCCCTATGCAACATCCGCGTGTTTTTGCCTCACGTTTAATAAGGACCCAATGATATGACGTCGTTTATTTTCGCGTGTCAAACCAACCCATCAATATTGAATTATTGTAGACGGTCGCCATGAGTTCCCCCAATAATATGAGCCGAAGTCATGGGAGTTCCACTCAATTCACATCATATGTCTGGTCGAAGTCACAGCTTTCCGGCGTACAGGCCTCCCCAATAATATGAGCCAGACACTGTTCGCGGGTAGCGATCAACATGCAACCACGGTTGATGGAAGGCAAGGAAAAATTAAACTCCTTTAATTTTTGCTTTTTCGGTTTGATATAAATTTTGAATCTTATTCAAAATGAGGGATTTTAATTTTAAAATTTTCTCATCATTTTAATTTAAAATCGCGTGCCACGAGTTTGTATGTTTGCCGGATTAATGCAACTATATTATTTAATAATATACATACATGCATACTACTATATATCGTATATATCATAATATGACATTCAACAATAAACAAGGATGATCGATTGCCAACACTATTAGATCCATGTGAGCCAAACATGTATCCAGGTCCAAAACCTAGGTGAATGCAGGGATGCAAATGCAACAATTACAAGAGCTTCCAATATTTTACATGTCTACATCTTGATCATCGGGCCCATCATATTCCAGTCTTGATCTCCCACTATTTCTAATAATTACATTTAAATAGCCATGGCACATAAGGGATACATCTCATGGGGGTGGGAACGGGCCATAAACCAGGCACACTTTTATAATATCAAATATTAAAACGAATAAAACAGTAAAATATCCTAACATACACCTAACACATTGGTCAAGGCTCTCGATCATCCTTCATGCATTTAATATCAAATATTAACATCAATTTAATTAAACAATTTAATTAATTGATAAATCAAATATCTAATAATTATATCACTAACCACCACAATTATTAAAGAATTTAATAAATTAAATAAACCCCTTTATTTAATTTTCAATTAAATCAATAATAATTGATTTCTTGTAAAACTCATTTTTACCATAAATAATTAAAATCATATTCTAATTATTTATTTCACAAGAAAGTTATTAATTTTCCAAAAATTAATTTTCAAAAAGAAAAATTGAACCAATTTTCAAAAATATCAATTTTGTCCAAAATTTTGAAAAATCAGAAAATTGCACCCTTGGCCCAAACAATTCAAGCCCATCATACAGAACGGTTCCCGAGACGATCCCGGGCAGCCACCCTCGCTGCCCGCCCGTTGCCCGAACGTGTCGGGCAGCCGCAAGGGCACTGGCGCGCAAACGCGCCCAGGCGCGCGGCGCGGCGGCACGCGACGTTCCGCACGCCGCGCTGTAATGCCCGGAATTTGCTACATTATTAATCTTAAATGATGTGTTAATTAATTGAGGTGATTATGAGAGCATTAATCGAGACACGGTTTGAATTCAACAAAACAAATGTATGTGTGAGGATGAGCTCTCGCGCATATGCGCGACCCAGCCGGGCGCATATGCGCGAAATGTCCAGAGAACCTCGTGCATATGCGCGACATGAATCCGCGCATATGCGCGAGGGTACCCGAGAGTTGGGTAAACTGACCAAGGGCCTCGCGCATATGCGACGAATGAGGGCGCGCATATGCGCGAGGTGCTGTGCAGTCAACGCGCCGAGGCATATTGTATCGCGCATATGCGCCGAAGATGGTCGCGCATATGCGCGAGACATGTTTTATGAAGGATGACCCACTTGGCTTCAGCATGCATCGTTGATGTATATATATATATACAATGCCATTCCCTTCATTACTTCGGAAGAAAACCGAGAAAGGATCAGGGGAAAGTTGTGAAAGATCCGCCCGTCAGAATTTGAATCCAACTTCAGTACTGTGTTCCTATCAACGCGAACTTCAACTGAACGTAAGTTTTGTTGCGTTTAGGCATGTCTTGAAATTATGTTATTGTCAGAATTGAATAGGATTCATATATGATGTTCTTGACATGTCAGACATCGTAGAATCGAAGTCATATTGTAAAACAGATTGATTATGGAATTGTTATGATTTTTCAGAATATATCGGTTGATATTGGACAGATTTGCATTATGGATTAATTACAGATTGTATCGGATATGAGTTATGATTTGTAATTGATGTCTGTTGATATGGTATTGACGGGGATACTGAGATTGTGCCGTTATGCCGTGATTTGAATTAAGTCCAGATTAATCAGATTCGGTTTTGAATTGAGAATGGAATAGTGATGGTATGATTCTCGATATGTTGTTTCAGATTTACATAGACAGTCTTGAGTACAGAATTGATATCGCTTCAAATCGAGACTACAAACGAAATGTATAAGTCAATGTGGTATTGGGAGATCGACTCAAGTAGGATATACTTGAGTTTCCGTAAATCACATACTTTTTGTTGTTATATGCATTGATTTGATTTGATATGTTGTTCTATTGATGTATAGGAAGCATGTATTAGATGAGTGATCTTGTGACAGAAGTGCATGATAGTGGTGGGATCGCCACGGGCACATTGCACGATGTCACAAGATAGTGTATTGGAGATAGTGCCAAAGTCTGTCACCGGATGATTGGCTATCGATGTGGATAGAATTGGAGTTTCTTCTATTACTGATGATCGATACCATATCGATGTTGATAGAATCGGAGTTTCTTCTATTACTGGTGATCGATATGGAATGCCAACGTCTGGAAACTGGGATCCCTAGACTAGGATTGAGTCTAGTCTGAGTCTTGGAGTCACGAGTATGATTAACAGTTTTATATGAATTATGTTTCAGATTTTGATTTATATCTGATATCTGCTTCATGCTTTATATTGATTATATGATTACATGTTCGTTGATTTATACTTGGATTATATTCTCACCAGAATTATCCGGTTGTTGTTGTGTTTGTATGTGTTCATGACAACAGGTGGGACAGGATCAGGGTCGAGGAGATGACGAGAGATCATGATTAGAGTGTAGACCACGGACTTTGATGTTGCTGTAAATAGGGTTTGAACACTAGATAGCTAGTTGTTGAACCTTAGTTTATATTGAACATATGATGTACAGGATTTGTACCTTATGTTATACTGATATGTATAATAGTATGATTTCCATTATGTTCCGCATTTAAAAAAAAAATTAGACCCTGTTTATTATAATTGATTAAATTATCTCAATGATGATTATGAACTTGATTAGCGTCGGGTCCCCACAACAGGTGGTATCAGAACGATAGATCTTTTAGATTGAGATAGAAGCTAGTGAGCGGGGTAGATTGAGGTTTTCTTACCTGCTTTTGAATGCTAGCATGTTTTACTGCTTTAATACATGTTACTTGCTTATTTGATTTGATATGGTAATATGTGTTATTAAGAATGGATCAGCACAGATTCTGGATCAGCTGTAAGATGATCAGAAAAGGACTGAAACCGGTATGTTGTATTTGGGTTACTAATCCATTTGATTATCAGATATGCCTCCGAGAAGAATACCGGAAAAGGGTAGCACTTCGAATCCTCCCACGGATGTTACAGCCACTCCTATGGAGACACTATTGAAAAGGTTTCAGTCATTTCATCCACTGACTCTGAAAGGTACCGAGACAGCAGTGGATTGTGAGAGTTGGCTAGATGATATCGAAATGCTGTTTGAGTCCCTGGACTATACCGATGAGCGGAGGGTGAAATTAATTGGACACCAGTTACACGATTTGGCAAAGAACTGATGGATCACCACTAAGCGAGCATTAGAACATCGAGGTACGACTATTACCTGGAATGTGTTTAGAACTGAATTTTATCATAAGTTCTTTCCAGTGTCGTACAAAAAAGACAAGGGAGCCGAGTTTGCTAACTTGAGACAAGGCCAACTAAACATTGAGGAATATGTGGCTAAGTTCTCTACATTGTTGCGGCTTGCTCCCCACGTGGCTGAACATGATGAGGCCGTTGCGGACCAATTTATTAATGGCTTAAATCCTGAAATTTTTACCTTGATGAATACCGGGAGGCCAAACAATTTCACTGATGCCTTGAACCGGGCTAAGGGAGCCGAAGCAGGTCTGATGAGACAGCGAGGAGCTTCGTTTGTGCCTCCAGCACCGAGATCAAAACAACCACCTTCTCGATTTGAGAGTGGCAGCAGTAGTGGTGGAAAGAAGGACTTCTTGAAGGCTAGAGAAAAGAAATTCAAGAGGTCAGGAAGAAGTTCTTCTAGCTCTGGGAGTCCTTGACAGAGCCAGAGATATACTGGACCTTATTGCAGTACCTGTGGAGGGAAGCATTCCACAGAGCAGTGCCGAGGAGTGTTTGGCACCTGTCGTATTTGTAGACAGCAGGGACATTTTGCTAGAGTATGTCCACAGAGAGGTGCTCAGGGATCCCAGGCAGCAGAGTCATCTGGATCAGTGGCTCAGACAGGGATACGACCATCTGCTGTTCATTCTTTCTAGCCAGCACTGTCTACTCAGTCACAGTAGAGGCCAAGAGGAAGCCAGACAGTGAGCCAGCCTCCGAGACAGTAGGCCCGAGTGTTTGCTTTGACTGAGGAGCAGGCACAGGATGCATCTGATGATGTTGTGGCAGGTAACTGCTTTATTTCTGGTTATCCTGCATATGTATTGATAGATACTGGTGCATCACATACAGTTATATCTTAGCGATTTGCATTGAGTCATGCATTGCCTATTGAGTCATTGTCTGCGGTAGTATCTGTCTCTTCTCCGTTGGGGACATGTTTGATATCAGTTAAGTCTGTTAGATCGTGTATACTGCAGTATGATGGGTATGAAATTGAGTTAGACTGTGTTGTGCTTGGAATATCTGACTTTGATTGTATTGTCGGTATCGATATGTTGACCAAGTACAGGGCTACAGTCGATTGTTTCCACAAGATTGTAAGATTCAGACCTGAAATGGCTGAGGAGTGGAAATTTTATGGTAAGGGTTCTCGAGATAGAATTCCTTTGATATCTGCTATGAATATGACTCGATTATTGCAGAAAGGAGCGGATGGATTCCTTGTCTATTCAGTTGATTTACTGAAATCGAGTCCATCATTGGCGGACTTGCCAGTGGTGTGTGAGTTTGCTGATGTATTTCCAGATAAGATTCCTGGATTGCCTCCGATTCAAGAAATAGACTTCATCATTGAATTGATGCCAAGTACAGTTCCGATATCTAGAGCTCCATACTGAATGACACCAATTGAGTTGAAAGAATTGAAAGAACAGTTAGAGGATTTACTAGCCAAGGGGTATATCAGACCCAGTGTATCTCCTTGGGGAGCTTCAGTACTATTTGTTCGAAAGAAAGATGGTTCGATGAGACTTTGTATCGACTACAGGCAACTGAACAAGGCAATGGTAAAGAATAAATATCCCTTGCCTCGCATTGATGATCTGTTTGATCAGTTGCAGGGTTCATCTGTATATTCCAAGATCGATCTGAGATCTGGATATCACCAGTTGAGAGTCAAGGATTCTGATATCTCAAAGACAGCATTCAGAACCAGGTATGGACACTATGAATTTATTGTCATGCCATTTGGTTTGAAGAATGCACAGGATGTATTTATGGGATTGATGAACCGTGTTTTCCAGAAATATCTGGATGATTTTCTAATCATATTCATTGACGATATATTGATTTATTCGAAGAATATGATTGAGCATGCAGAACATTTGAGAACTGTGTTGCGAATTCTAAGGGCTGAGAATTGTATGAAAAACTGTCAAAATGCGAATTTTGGCTGAGACAGGTAGTATTTTTGGGACATATTATATCCGGAGACGGTATAGCGGTGGATCCCAGTAATGTTGAGGCAGTGATTTCTTGGCCAAGACCGACTTCTGTGCCATAGATTCGCAGTTTTATGGGATTGACAGGATAATACCGTCGATTTATCAAAGATTTCTCCAGTATTGCCAAGTTGATTACACAGTTGACTCAGTAAAATGCACCGTTTGTTTGGTCAGAAGACTGTGAATCCAGTTTTTTAGAGTTGAAAAAGTGGTTGACCAGTGCCCCGGTGTTGACTATCCCGTCAGGTACTGGTGATTTTGTTGTTTATTGTGATGCATCTCACTGTGGATTGGGTTGTGTTTTAATGCAGCGAGGGCATGTGATTGCTTATGCCTCGAGACAGCTGAAACACCATGAATCTCGTTATCCAATTCATGATCTTGAATTGGCAGCCATCGTTTTTGCATTAAAAATATGGCGACACTATCTGTACGGTGAGAAATTCTAAATATATTCTGATAACAAAAGCTTGAAAAATCTGTTTTCACAGTCCGAGCTGAATATGAGACAGCGAAGACGGCTGGATTTATTGAAAGACTTTGATTGTGAAATCAAGTACTATCCGGGGAAATCCAATGCAGCAACAGATGCACTGAGTCGAAAGGTATGTTCTCTATTGATATGTGTGATTTTCACATGTTTTATTTCATTAGTTTGTGTGTGTTTGCATTGTGCATGCGTACATTTCATTTACATTTTGTTCATTTTAGAGTAAGCTTATGCATTTGATCATTTCTCACTTGTGCGTGACGAATTTGCAAGAAAAATGACCTAAAAACTGAAATCGGAGCCAAGTGCTAACCCAACAAGATGATGTACAGAAACGTTCGCGCCCGAGCGGTAATTTTCTGCCGCCCGGGCGCGAGATGTGGATTGCCGAGGTGAATTACAGAAAGTATGGCGCTCCGGCGGTAATTTGCTACCGCCCGAGCGCGAGAAGCCGCATGCCCCAAGTGTTTTACAGAGAGTGTGGCGCTCGAGCGGTGTGGCTGATAGGGAAGAAAGAAGGCACAAAAATCAGACATTCTAGACTTCATTGAGAGCCGCCACAAGCTTGGGAGAGATTTTCTCGCTTGGATTGAAGATTCGAGGATTTCCGGGCACCGTTCTTCGCGTTTTTCGCCAATTCTAGTATTTCTAATTTGGTTTTCATCTTTAAACGTTGTTTTGTTTAGTTTTAATATGAACTCGAGTAGCTAAACTTTTAATATTTGTTGGGATTTAAGGGGATCCTACCCAAAACTTTGATATAATTAATTTACACCTCGATTTCTGATTTATTCTTGATTATACTATTGTTTTATCGTGTTGTTAGAGCGTAGCTAACTTTAACAACGTTTTTATATTGCGAGTGAGTTCGAGAGAATAACTTGTGATAGGAACGAGTAGTATAATCCGTGGATCTACAATTTACATAGATATATGAAATTGGATACGCGCCGATAGTCATAGTCCTTAGGGTCGAAAACTAGGGGATTTCATAAATCGAAATGCGATTCACTCTTGATAAATAAGTAAAGACATTTAATTACTTCATTGAGTCGAATTAGTTTGGCATAGCTCGAGAGAGTGTGTTCAATTGAATAGGAAATCCTGTCGGAAACATATAATCACTATCGAACGAATTAATAAATTAACGAGGGGTAGGTGAACCGATATTCCTAACAAATTCATTTTTCATTGAATTTTACTCAACATTTTAGATATTAATTTTCATTCTTTACTTATTGAATCATTTTATTTGCATATTTATTTGAGCATAGTAGTAATCATCATTCATTCAAATTTTCGTTGCTAAAGATCTAATAACTGAAAAGAATAATTGTTAAATACAGTCTTCAGTGGAACGATACTCGTACTCCGGTACATTATACTATTACTTGACATCGTGCACTTGCAATTAATTTTTGAGCATCCAAAACCATAATTTTATTGAGGATTCCATTGTGCAAGTTTTGCTCGATCATCTATCCTTATCGACGATTGGTGTTTCGAATTTGATAGAAGACTGCTGTTTGTCTGGATTAGTATTTGAAACAGATCGCCAGCCTCTGAGATTATGTGCTATTCGGGCTGAACCAGAGCTGATTTTGAAAATTAAAGCGGCTCAGAAAGTTGATCAGAATGTAGAGAATTTGATTGCTATGGTCAAAGCTGGACATCAATCGGAGTATCAGGTTCGAAACGGTATTTTGTATGTGAATAATCGTATTGTTGTGCTGAATGTTTCAGAATTGAGACAAAGGATATTGGCAAAAGCGAACATCAATCGATTTAGCATTCATCCTGGTGGCAGGAAGATGTATAATGATTTGAAAGGACAGTTTTGGTTGAAACAAATGAAAGCTGATATCGCTACATTTGTATCCAAATGTCTGAATTGCCAACAGGTGAAAGATGAAAGAAAGAAACCTGGAGGATTGTTACAGAGTTTGTCGATTCCTGAATGGAAATGAGATCACATTTCCATGGATTTTGTGACACAATTACCGATATCCTCCCGAGGTTGTGATGCAATTTGGGTCGTGATCGATCGATTGACCAAATCTGCATGTTTTATTCCATACAAGATGACGTACCGATATGATCAGATGGCCGATATCTATGTCAAAGAGGTAATCAGATTGCACGGAGTGCCGAAGTCGATTGTTTCACACCGTGATCCTCGGTTCACTTCGCACTTCTGGCAGAGTTTGCAACAGGCTCTCGATATGAAGTTACATCTGAGAACCACATATCATCCACAGATTGACGGACAGTCAGAGCGGACGATTCAGACACTGGAAGATATGCTGAGAGCTGTAGTGCTTGATTTTAGCACTAGTTGGCAAGATGCATTGCCTCTCTGTGAGTTTTCGTACAACAATAGATATCGGACGAGTATTGAGATGGCACCTTTTGAAGCATTGTACGGAAAGAAGTGTCGATCCCCTCTTTATTGGGATGATATCTCTGAAGTTCTTGATACTGGACCTGACATGATCAGAGATATGACGGAGAAAGTAAAATTGATTCAGAAGAAAATGAAGGCAGCTCAGGACCGACAGGCCAAATATGCCAACATCAGACGACAACCGTTGGTATTTGAGACTGGAGATCGAGTATCTTTAAATATTTCACCTTTATGAGGAGTTGTCAGATTTGGACAGAAAGGAAAGTTGTCTCCACGATACGTTGGTCCGTATGAGATTCTCGAGAAGATAGGAGATCGTGCCTATCGACTCGCCTTGCCGCCTTCATTATCGGGAATACATGACGTCTCTCATGTATCTATTCTGTGGAAATATCTCCCTCATGATTCTCACGTGATTCAGCCAGGCGAGGCAGAACTTGATGAAAGTCTGAGTTATGTCGAAAAACCGATCCGAAATATCGATCGTAAGGAAAAGAAACTCAGAACGAAGACTATTCCTCTTGTGAAAGTTCAATGCACTCGTCATGGTATTGAAGAAGCCACCTGGGAGACTGAATCGGATATGAGACAGGAATTTCCAGCACTATTTCACTGATGTAAGTTTATATTCAGTTTCTATTACATGCCTTCTTATTGATATGATTGATTGCCTGTGATTTCGGGGACGAAATCATATCTTAGGAGGGGAGAAATGTAATGCTCGGAGATTGCTACGTTATTAATATGAAATGATGTGTTAATTAATTGAGGTGATTATGAGAGGATTAATCGAGACACGATTTTAATTCAGCAAAACAAATGTATGTGCGAGGATGAGCTCTCGCGCATATGCGCGAAATGTCAAGAGAACCTCGCGCATATGCGCGACATGAATCCGTGCATATGCGCGAAATGTCAAGAGAACCTCGCGCATATGCGCGACATGAATCCGTGCATATGCGCGAGGGTACCCGAGAGTTGGGTAAAATAACCAAGGGCCTCGCGCATATGCGCCGAATGAGGGCGAGCATATGCGCGAGGTGCTGTGCAGTCAACGCGTCGAGGCATATTGTCTCGCGCATATGCGCCGAAGATGGTCGCGCATATGCGCGAGACGTGTTTTATGAAGGATGATCCACTTGGCTTCAGCATGCATCATTGATGTATATATATATATACAATGCAATTCCCTTCATTCCTTCTGAAGAAAACCGAGAAAAGGTCAGGGGAAAGTTGTGAAAAATCCTTACGCCTTTTGTGAAAGATCCGCCCTTCAGAATTTGAATCCGACTTCAGTACTCTGTTCCTATCAACGCGGGCTTCAACTGAACGTAAGTTTTTTTTTGCGTTTAGACATGTCTTGAAATTATGCTATTGTCAGAATTGAATAGGATTCATATATGATGTTCTTGACATGTTAGACATCGTAGAATCGAAGTTAGATTGTAAAACAGATCGATTATGGAATTGTTATGATTTTTCAAAATATATTGATTGATATTGGACAGATTTGGATTATGGATTAATTACAGATTGTATCGGATATGAGTTATGATTTGTAATTGATGTATGTTGATATGGTATTGACGGGGATACTGAGATTGTGCCGTCATGCCGTGATTTGAATTAAGTCCAGATTTATCAGATTAGTGTTGAATTGAGAATGGAATAATGATGGTATGATTCTCGATATGTCGTTTCAGATTTACAGAGACAGTCCTGAGTTCAGAACTGCTATTGCTTCAGACCGAGACTACAAACGAAAGGTATAAGTCAATGTGGTATTGGGAGATCGACTCAAGTAGGAGATACTTGGGTTTCCCTAAATCACATACTTATTGTTATTGTATGCATTGACTTGATTATTGTATGTTGTTCTATTGATTTGTAGGAAGCATGTATTAGATGAGTATAGATGAGTGATCTTGTGACAGAAGTGCATGATAGTGGTGGGATCGCCACGGGCACATTGCACGATGTCACAAGATAGTGTATTGGAGATAGTGCCAAAGTCTGTCACCGGATGATTGGCTATCGATGTGGATAGAATTGGAGTTTCTTCTATTACTGGTGATCCATACCATATCGATGTGGATAGAATCGGAGTTTCTTCTATTACTGGTGATCGATATGGAATGCCAACGTCTGGAAACCGGGATCCCTAGACTAGGATTGAGTCTAGTCTGAGTCGTGGAGTCACGAGTATGATTAACAGTTTTATATGAATTATGCTTCAGATTTTGATTTATATCTGATGTCTGCTTCATGCTTTATATTGATTATATGATTACATGTTCGTTGATTTATACTGGGATTATTTTCTCACCGTAATTATCCGGCTGTTGTCGTGTTTGTATGTGTGCATGACAACAGGTGGGATAGGATCAGGGTCGAGGAGATGACGAGAGGTCAGGATTAGAGTGGAGACCACAGACTTTGATGTTGCCGTAAATAGGGTTTGAACACTTGATAGCTAGTTGTTGAACCTTAGTTTATATTGAACATATGATGTACAGGATTTGTACCTTATGTTATTTTGATATGTATAATAGTATGATTTCCATAATGTTCCGCATTTTAAAAAAAAATATTTAGACCATGTTTATTATAATTGATTAAATTATCCCAATGATGATTATGAACTTGATTAGCGTCCGGGTCCCTACACGCGGGCCCGCACAGCGCGCGAGGCACTGTGCGTGCAGGCGCGCACAGTGCACTTCCCGGAACAGTTTCGGGCAGCCCCGATATTTTTTTTTTTTGGAAAAATTAACTTTTTAATGGTGCTACAATTTTCTGAAAAATTTTCTTGTGTGGTTAGAAATAAATTATTCAATATCAAAACCATATGATTTAGAAAAATCTTGGCTCTAATACCACTGTTGGATCTCGGTTTTCTACATGTCCAAACGCAGCGGAAGTTTTAAATTTTTTTTTATTTATTTTGACAATCAAAATATGTTTGGACGCTCGTATGATTTTATCATAAACACTCATAGGGCATTAGAATTATACTTTTAGTGAATTAAATCACTTGGCTCCAACTAATCCGGTATAGGAGGATCTAGCTATTGATGAATCCCTACGAACGATCTTCAAAAAAACTCTTTCCTTCAATCCTTCTAATTAGGTCCACGACTAGAAGATTTGTTCCTCTTTCAAATAGCACTAGAATATTTGAAAGAAGTTTTTACGTTGGAGATTAAAAATTTGAGAGATGTCTCAAAATCTCTCACTTGAAAAGTGGCCAAAATTTTGAGAATTTGAAGATGCCATCTTCGTGAGTCACTATTGGAGAGGAGGAGACTAGGTCATTTTTTTTTCTTTTTAAAACAATAGCTTTGACCTAAGTGCCATAATTAAAATTAATGAGCTTGATTAATTAATTGGTATAGTCCAACTAGTTTAATTAATTAATCAAAGTCCATTAATAACTTTAATTATTTAATATGTTGGACTTGTACTCCTACAAGTCCATCAAACATACTCTCAATTTAATATTTAATAAACTCAACTTTTGATCTTAATATATTAAATCCATTATAAATTCAACATTTGAATTTAATATTTAAATTATAAATTCAACTCTTTGAATTTTATAACATCCAAAATTTAATATTTAATAAACCAACTTTTGAATTTAATAAATTAAAGTATCAAATTTTATAAATTCATCTTCTTGAATTTATTCTCTCCAAATTTTATAAATTCAACTTCTTGAATTTACTATCTCATAAACTCAACTTCTTGAATTTATTTTCTCAAAATTTAATTATCATAAATTCAACTCCTTGAATTTACTATATCAAAATATAAATTCAACTCCTTGAATTTATTCTATCAACGGGAACAAACGATCCAGTGCTTGTGTGACCCTCAATGTTTCAGGGATACAGCTTCACAACTTTTGTGATTCAGGACATAATCCTTTATTCTAGCTTACCCTAGTTAGCCTCATTCTTTTCATCTACACATTGATCAAGAATGTCAGAACTCATTTCTGATTGCACCTATCGGATCATGGTAAGAGCGTCTAGTAGCATCGCCCATGATCCCCTAGGTATCACTGATAGTTCCTGCAAGAACCAGTCGATTATGATTAACGTACAGTACGGTTTCTTCAGATCATATATCCCGATCGAATCTGCAACCATTGGTTCATCGAGGGTTGCATATTAATTCGATAACTATGTGATAACTATAATAGTGGCATCACGTGTACTATTTGGAGAACTCCTTCTCCAACTTACATCTCGTACTCTGGCCAGAGATTCCATGCACTATTATTTCATCAGATCACATAGGATATCCACACCTGTAGTTGAGCGGTGAATCCCCGACTACAATGCACTGGCTCCTATATGTGTCGCAACTGTACCCAACCTCGCCACCTGATGACTCTCCTGGAGCCGGTAAACGAGTCAAAGCACAGCCCTAGCATATAGAGCCTCAGTGTTGTCTCAGGTCGTAAGGACTAATGGTGTACAATCATAACCATGGACTTATCCTCTCGATGAATGATAACCACTTGGAAAGTCCGAGGGAGGGTTGTTCGGTATAATCATCATATGACTACCCATCTGCATGTTTGGACATCTCCATGCCCTTACCAAGAAACGTAGTACACAACATCACAGATACTAGTCTCGAGCTCAAGCGACCTTTATCCATGTTTTAGGCGGCTGAATCGACTAGAAACGAATTTAGAATATGCAGTGTTTACAAATGAGTTTCAACAGCGAATTACGATTCATTTGTATTAAAGCATAATCAAGGAGTTTATCTATGTTGATTGCATGGGTATACAGATAAAGTATAACGAAACCATTAAAAGTTAAATTATAATAAAATAAAGATTGTTTATTTCACTTGAGTCAATAAATTCCCAAGCCAACCGTTGGCTTGCAGGACATCTACTCTAACATATACAATGTATTTTTATGTAAAAAAAAAAGAGGTAACAAATCGATTATAAAAAAAATTTGGGTTTTCCTTAATTAGTTTTCTTAAAATATTGAATTTCTTCGCTCTTCTCCGAGCGAGGGCATGTCTGGGAAAAAAGTTGAGAGAAATGTTTTTATGATCATAAAATTAACATCAAAGTTTATGAAACGAGTGTCTTCCATACGCTTGTCTAAATCTAAAAATAGACTAGTGGAAGAGCAAAAGCGCGCATGTAAGATTTGGACCGTGGAGAACATTTAGGCTACAAACAAGACTACTCGATCACCACCAAATCCTTAATGCCCCCACCAAGTACAAATTCAAGCTCTCTTCAGAGGAGAAAAACAGTAAGAAAATGGGTGAAGAGAAGGAAAAGCTTGATTCTATTAGGGAATGGATCGTGGAAAACAAGCTTCGAGCTGTTGGTAAATTGCATTGTAATTTGAATTTTCCTTTGGTTGTGTGTACTTCCATGATTGAATATAATTGTTTTCTTGTTTTTGTTGAAGGGATTCTATGGGCTAGTGGAATTGTGGGTTCGATGGCATATAATTGGTCTCAACCAAACATGAAACCGAGCGTTAAGATCATTCATGCCAGGTAATTTTATCTGTAACCTAATGACAATTTTGTGTGAATGATAAGATTCAACAATTAGTATAATCACGCGTTTGTCTCAAGTTTTACAATAAAATATTGAATTTAAACAAAATTATGTTATCGTTTTTCTTCATTTTAGTGTAGAGTAAATTTAACAAGTAGATATGTTAATTTATTTAGAAATAGATAACAGATCAAGTCAAAGAGTTAACAATAACATTCCCTTTCGAGCGTAGTCAATGGAGTGTTTGTATTTGGTACAAAAGTTTCCTTGAGCAAAACTATTCGACTAAAGGGATTTCTAGTGCTTTTTAGAAAAATGTTGGACCATCTGTGATGTCATTTTAATATCTAACGGGAGAGTGTGGAGTGTGGAGGACCATGATAGAGCCCCAAAATAAGGTATGGTACCGCACGAACAATGTCCATACTATAGCAAACATAGTTGCATTGCGTTGGCATATAATAATTTTTTTTTCTTTTAAAATTAATTGGATGATATTTTTAATTTATTTTTAGTTATCTTATAAATAATAATTTAGTTATATACAGAAATTAGTTCAATATTTAACTAATATGTTGTAAAGAAAGTAATTATTAAAATTAAATTAAATCACTTATATAAATAATTGACATAACTATAATTATCGTAAAAAACACACCCGATGCATGCGTATATGTTATTAAAAATAATTCAATAATTATATTTAAATATAAGAAGCTGTTGATTTTTTTTATAAATGAGATAATTTTTTAAATCATTCTTATCTTGGGTTAGTTTTGAAAGTTTACTTAAAAATACCAAAGCTAATTTTATAAAGCCCTCTTGTTTTATTAACTAATAATAATAATAATAATATATAAATATATATGAAAAATAGTAAGATGTAAATATATTAAAAATTAATATATATACTTTTGATGGAATAAAATAATTATTTAAATAAAATACTGATAAATATTTAATTATATTTCATCGAGAGCAAAGTTTGAAATAGATAGATTTGTGATGTGTTTTATGTTTGGTGAAGTAAACTGCGTCATTTAATTTTAATAAGAGCCCTTTTACTCCCATTTTAATTATGCATATTTCGTCTTTAATTAGACTGTGTTGTGTTATTTAGCTATGATCTGTGACATTTGAAGTTTCATGCTTTTGTTACTCTCGCCATTCGCACAAAAAGTCGTAACAAAATGTCTCGATCGAAAATCAGGTTGCACGCCCAAGCTCTTACTCTCGCAGCCTTAGCCGGGGCTGCCATTGTCGAGTACTACGACCATAGGTCAGGAGCAAAAGCGGAACGCGTTGCAAAGTTTCTCGAGCTGCACGAGCATGAACACAAGAATTGAAGTATCCTAAAGTTCTTACACTTCCTATTTGAAGTCCAAGTTAAGTAAATAATTGTCAGATGAGCCATTTTGCTAGGCTCCAATATGCCTACATTTCTTAGACATTCACTCATTTCTTTTTGAATATTTTTGTAAATTAACATTGGTAAAACTAAGGTTTTAAAAAAATTACCTTTCCTAAATGTTTTTTATTGTTTTCAAATTTAGTTTGACAGGATTAGTTTTCAAAAATGCAGTTTGACCAAAAGTTATTTTACAAACTATCCGACTTTTTTGCATATGTCAAATGTTACATTTCCAAGTTTTTGTAAGTTGTTACAACGTTTGTTCTTAGGGAATTCAATAGGGAATTAAGATCTTAGCCATTGTAAATGCTTAATGGTATGCATAAGCATTGTTCTTAGTCCTTATCACATTCAATTACAAGTATCAATTTTGTTCTTGATGTTTATGTGGAGCTTTTTTATATTAATATCATAATATATATGATATTATGTTTACTATTATTTATATGAGCTAGATCTTGATAAAAAAAATTTAAAACACGGAAAAAAATTTCAAATAAAAAAGTAGCTTTAAAACATAAAGTTATTTTACATAAATAAACATTATTTTACTAATTTTTTTGTTTTATACCGAAAATATTGCAATGGAAAGCAACACGTGCTCATGATACATAATATTTGTTTTTTTTTTTGTTAAAGTAGATGTCTTGTAAGCCAACAGTTGATTAAAGAATTTATTGACTCAGTTATATTAAATACTCTTTATTTTAATATAATTTATATATATTTTATGTTTTATTTTACTTTATCTGTATACACATGCAATCGACACAGATAAGGACCTTGATTATACTTTACACTAGTAGAATTTCCTTGATTTACTTCTCATATATAATGAAGTCATAGGTAGATAATTGCCGAAGTAGACGCACGTGAAGTAATAGAGTACCATTTTACTTCGCATTATAATCGAAGTCATATCCAAGAAATTAGCGAAGTCTTTGGCCGTTTCAATGAGGAAAATGGGTCCGTAATTAAATTGATGTCGAAGTAAAACTGTTGGATCTCGGTTTTTCTCGTGTCCAATACGCAGCAGAAGTTTTAAAATTTTATTTTGACATTCAAAATTTTCTTTGGACATTCGTACGGTTTAAATGTATATACAAAGGATGTTTAGTTTTTACTTTTAGTGAATTAATTCACTTGGCTCCAACTAACCCGGTATTAGCGGACGTAGCTCTTGTTGTAAATCCCTACGAATGTACTTCGATCTCTTAATCCGGTCCACGACTGGAATATTTATTCCTCTTATAAATTTCACTATAAAAATAGAAGTTATTTTGCGTAGAGATAGAACACGAAAAAGAAATCGACATAATATTATAAGCCGAATATTTCTCGCAGAAGAAAAGAGATTTTGAGAGCAACCACCGAAACTTGGCAAGAGCCGAAATTCTTTCTTGCAACAACCTTGCTTGTCTCGAATGAATCTATATTAATTAGAAAAAAATATTCTAATTATTTTTTTAATCCATCATTTACTTAATTAATCTAATTATTTAAGTAAACTATAGATTCTAAAATCCATGCCCAAAAGCTTTCGGATGATGCTTTTCCAATTAAGAATAATAATATCCTTATTTTAATAGTAATATTTCTTTACTTAATTAATCCAATTAATTAAGTTAATTAAAGATCTTAATTCATATCCAAACATGGTGACTCTCGAAAATGGCACACAACTAATCATCCAATATTATTTTCTTTGTGTGCAATTTTTAAATTATAGAATCATGAATATTTTCATAAACCAATACCATATTTAATAAAAATTTAATAGACTATATTTTAATTCATTAAAATATATTTTAATTATTAAAGTCCATTTGAACATTAATAAATTAGCATGATAGGTTTATATTCTTACAAGCCCATGATCAATACCCTCATTACGTTAATCTCATCATAATCCCGATCGACGATCCAACATCATTGATGTGACAATTTCAACTTATTATGATTCACACTTTAATTTCGAGATCACCAATGTCCAAATAAGAGAGGTGCACTCCCATTGAGTAATTTAGCAGTCATGCTCTCAAAGTTTCTATAAGCTTTTATAAACTTTATTTATAAGCTTATCGATTGATCATATCAAACTTATTTCTTATAAATTCAACGGAAACAAGTAAACCAGTGCTTGTGTTATCCTCA
This sequence comes from Primulina eburnea, assembly GCF_022965805.1. NCBI lineage: Eukaryota > Viridiplantae > Streptophyta > Magnoliopsida > Lamiales > Gesneriaceae > Primulina > Primulina eburnea. Next base: position 27,142,625 of record NC_133103.1, on the reverse strand, counting down.
ATGGTTCAGGGATACAACTAGCTATTGGTTCACCATTCTTTTTTATTCATGATATAATCCTTTATTCGGGCTTACCCAAATTTGCCCCATTCTATGTATCAACTATTGATAATGAGAATGCTAGAAATCATATTTCTGATTAAACCCATCGAATCATGGTGAGAGCGTCTAGTAGCATCACCCATGATTCCTTAGGTATCACTGATAGTGCCTGCAAGAACCAGTCGACTATGATTAACGTATAGTACGGTCCCTTCATCTCTTATATCCCGATCGAATCTGCAACCATGGATTCATCGAGGGTTGCATAATAATTCGATAAATATGTGACACATTTTTGAGAATAAATAGTGGCATCGCATGTATAACTGGAGAATTTCTTTTCTAACGTTCATCTCATACTCTAACCAGAGATTTCATGCACTATTATTCCATCATATCACATAGGATATCCACAACCGTAGGTTAGCGGTGAATTCTCGACTACAATGCACTGACTCCTACATGTGTCGCAATTATACCCAATCTCGCCACCTGATGACTCTCCTAGAATCGGTAAACGAGTCAAAGCATAGCCCTAGCATATAGAGCCTCAGTGTTCTCTCGGGTCGTAAGGACTAATTGTGTACTATCATTACCATAGACTTATTCTCTTGATTAATGATAATCACTTGGAAAGTCCGAGGGAGGGTAGTTCGGTATAATCATGATATGACTACCCATCTTCATGTTTGAACATCACTATGTACTTACCAAGAAACGCGGTACACAACATCACAGATGCTAGTTTCAAGCTCAAGCGACATTTATCCATGTTTTAGGCGGATGGATCGACTAGAAACGAATTTAGATTATACCGTGTTTACAAATGAATTTCAACATCAAATTATGGTTCATCTGTATTAAAGTATAATCAAGGACTTTATTTGTGCTGATTGCGTTGATATACAAATAAAATAAAAAAAAGACCATAAAAAGTTAAATTATATTAACATAAAGATTGTTTATTACACTTGAGTCAATAAATTCCCTAGCCGACCGTTGGCTTGTAGGGCATCTACTCTAACAATCTCCCACTTGCCCTAGAGCCAACTACCCATAACTTTATTCCCATTGCTTCGCGATGCTTCTCGAACAATGGTCCTGGAAAGGGTTTTGTAAGTGGATCTGCAACATTATCTGCAGAGGGGACTCTTTCGACTGATATATCTCCTCTTCTCACAATCTCCCAGATGATATGGAACTTCCTCAGTATATGTTTGGATCGTTGATGAGACCTTGGTTCCTTTGCTTGCACAACAGCACCAGTTTTGTTGCAGTACACGGAGACTGGATCAACTCCATTAGGAATGACGCCCAACTCTTGGACAAAATTCCTCATCCAAACTGACTCTTTTGTTGTAGCAGATGCAACAATGTACTCAGTTTCAGTGGTGGAATCCGCAACGGTGTCTTGCTTGGAACTTTTCTAAGAGATAGCCGCACCATTTAGCATGAATACAAAACCAGAGGTCGATTTCGAATCATCTACGTCATATTGGAAGCTTGAATTAATGTAGCCTTCAAATTTAAATTCACTACCCCCATAGATCATGAACAAGTTATTAGTCCTTCTCAAGCACTTAAGAATATCTTTCACGGCCTTCCAATGCATTGGACCAGGGTTCGCCTGATATCTGCTTGTAACACTCAGAGCGTAAGCAACATCAGGACGTGTCGATATCACAGCATACACGATACTACCAATGGCTGACGCATGTGGAATACATGGCATCATCTTTATCTCTCCATCAGTCTTGAGGCACATTGCATTAGATAAAGTAATATCATAACACGTTGGTAAGTATCATCTCTTGGACTCTTCCATAGAGAATATCTTTCGAATGGTATCGATATATGTCGCTTGGGTGAGCCTCATCATCCTCTTTGATCTATCTCTATAGATTTGTATTCCAATACATAGGATGCTTCACCCGTATCTTTCATGGAAAATTTACTTGCTAACCATACTTTAGTTGATTGTAGAAATCCAACATCATTCCCAATGTAGGAATGTCACTGCATGATAAGTGCAAGATTTGCACTTAATTTATATTAGAATCCATTTTAAATTATGCTTGTTTCAAATAGAATTATGCGTTTTTGGTTTGTTTTTGTTGTCATTTCAGGAATGGAGAAAGTAGTGGACACGAAACCAAGTGGACTAAGAAAACAGAGTAGTGCGCATGTGGGGACCCGGGCTCTAACTCAGTTCTTTTGGGATTAATTGGGTCTTTATTATAAAATGTGGATCAAATTTTTTCTTTTAACATTAAATCAAATGTATATAAAATAAGCATAAGATCTTTCTTTATTTAATTACAACAACCATAAGTACATATCTTGTTCTAGTACATTCATCCAAACCAGTGTTTAATACAAACTACAATATACAATTAGTACAAGTCTAATATAAAACCACCAGTGATCTTTTGCGCCCGAAGTCACCACGCTATTTCGATCTCATCTCTTTCGTGACCCAGATCCTGCCCCACCTGTTGTTATGTACACATACAGACATAACAACAGCCGGAGACTCCGGTGAGAACAAATCCCAGTATAAAACATGTATGCATGCTAATACATAATCATAAATCATGCATGAAAGCAATAACAATAGGCTCCATAGTCTATGAAATCAATCTATATAAGTATGCAATTCAAATCAAATCATGTCCTGACTCGACTCGACTCTAGCTCTAGGGATCCCGGTTTGAATAAGGCGTCGCTGTCTGCCACCTACCCTCCCAATCGGGGTGACGGTACGTCTTATTCCTAGACTTCGGTTATGTCTGTATCGAATGTCTACAATCGGAGGAAGTCTGCTCCTATGCGTCGATACACCGAACGTCTAGAAGTTTGGCAAATCTGCCAATGACTCTCCTATCTTAGATGCATGAGTATAAATCTATAAATGCATAATCATGTCAAAAGATTTGAATATAAATCTATAAACAAATCATAATCATATCAAAAGATAAATAACTATTCTAGTATGTGATTTTGTTGGAAAACTCAAATTGAATCTCATTTGAGTCATATCTCCCCAAAGTCACATGAATTATACCTTTCGTTACACAATCTGTGTCGATGTCGAAGTCTCGATATCAAAGTCGCCAATATCAAATCTGAAATGGCAATGTTGATACACATTCTATCAATCTCTAACTCAATTCAGCTCATCTACAATTCAATAATTAATCTCGATACAACTTGACGGCATAACGGCATAGTTTCTCGATACCGATCAGTTAAAATCTCAACAAGAATCCATATCAACTCTCAACAATGAATAATCAACACCATATATATATATCATATTCTCAAAATCTGCATAATCTAAATCTAAACATGCTGAAATTCCATAACAATCACATAACACATCCGTTCTTCGATCTGACTGTGAATAACCGTTGCTTATAATCACAAGAACATATATCTACAAACATATCAAAGTTTCCCCAACAGGTAACTTTCAAAACATGATGAAACATATAAATACTTACATCCTTTTGTAGCTAATGGCAAAAAGATTACGAATATAAGCTCAGATTCATATTCGGTTGGCTGGATTCTTCAAAATCTTGTTTCTAAGCTAAGATGAAAGGAAATGCTCTCAGCCAATTCTTCTCTCGTTTATTGCTGATAGAAAATGAAGAATGACACATTACAATGATTTATCTAGTTCATGCCATGTGTCAACTTAGTGTGCATGCTGGACTTCTCGCGCAGATGCGCGCCCTCAGCTCGCGCATGTGCGCGAGAAGTTCTGTCCCGGCACTTAGAAAATCTGCCCCTCGCGCATATGCGCGTCTCGACTTGGCGCATATGCACCAAAGTTTCTGGCCATGTCGCGCATATGCGCCTATCTACTCGCGCATATGCGCCGCAGGTTCTGGACATGTCGCGCATAGGCGCGCATTTTTTCGCGCATGTGCACTACCTGTTCTGCCCTTCACACCTATTTTGTATATTTTCTTGTCTTTTCCATGTCTTTCCTATTCCCATCTCACTTAATGCTTCTCATGACATGTCATGCATTCTCATATCTTCGAATATCACGTCAATGAAGACTAATAAATCTCAAGCCCTACATCATGCATACTCATATCTTCGAATATCACATCAATGAAAACTGGTAAATCTCAAGCCTTACAGCGTAGCCGAGAGCACACCCACGGACAGAGGTGTGCGCGCGACCGCGCCACTTCACGCGCAGCCGCGTGCACAAAAACGCAAGTCATCAACCCGAGAGGCACGCGCGGCCGCGCGCGAAGGAGCATTGGCGAGAACCAATAGCTTGCGCGCCCCCGCGCAACATCATGCGCGACCGCGTGCGCATAGAAGAACATGAAGTCCCGAGAGGAGAGCGTGGCAGCACCACAACTCGCGCGACCGCGCGCGCGCAGCAGCAAGCCAAACGACAGAATGTCACGCGCATTCACGCGAGATCATGCGCCACCGCGCGCGCCGATCATCCAGAACTTTATAAAATGCGCGAGTTAGGTTAGAAAGAGGAGAGCCGCCGTGGGAGAAAGAAACACGAGAAAAACACCATTTTGGAGAGAAAAACACACGGGATACAAGTGTGGACACGAGACGAAGATCCAGAGTGCGAAGAAGAATTACAAATACGAAGAACGAAGGATCTGGGGACAGAGACGACACTTCGGATTTGTCATCTATTCTTTCGCCTTTATATTTTCTTGTATTTCGATGTCTAAATCTTCGAATATTTGTTGTTTTTGTTTCGAATTTATCATGAACTAACTTTCCAGTCTAGAGAATGACGTAACTTTTTGGATACGATGATTTGACGCAGTGGTTGTTTATTTGATTGAATTCCGTTTTCGTTTAATTGTGTTGTTTGATTAATTCTATAACTCGGGAGAGGGACTAGGATTATAGATCATTAGAAACACATCGTTGAATGTTTTTATCGTTCGGAAGGCGTATAACTTTAGCGAGGCTTAGGTAAGAACATCGGTTGCATTTATCAATTAAACTTAGATTTTATTGGGATAACTGAATCGAAGTTTGATTGGTACAGTTTATTCGTCACTTGGGAAAGGAGGAATAACATAATTTAGTGTTCTTAGCCATTAAATAATTGGAATTCAGGAATATAAAATTTACTGGGAATAATTGTCGTGGAAATTTGGTGAAATCATTTCTCTAGATATTTTCTCTAATTGTTATTCTTCAACTCGGTAATTAGATTAATTCTTTGTTTTCATTTAATTCGTTCAAACAAACCAATCTGGTTATTGATTTTTCTAGATAAAGTCTTGACTGTTTTAATTACAAGCATTGATATATATTTCATTTACACTCCTCGTGGGATCGACACTTGCACTCAAAAATACAATTTACTATAACTTGACGTCGTGCGCTTGCGAGCAATGAAGAAAACATGCAACAAGTTTTTGGCGCCGTTGCCGGGGAGTGTCAAAATTTAAATTTATATCATTATTGTTACCAATTAGTCTAGATTTTAATTTAGATCTTTTTTATTTTATTATATTTTATATTTATTGAGTGCAATTTTTTTCTGCTTTACAGTGCATGCTAAGATCGCAAAACCCTGAATTGCTTATCTTTGATCCGGAGATCGAAAAAACTACAAGAAGATTAAGAAAAGCAAGAAGAGAACAGCTAAAAGCAATGGCTGAACACAGAGAAAATGACAGATAAATCCCGCTAGAGGCTATTCCTATCAGAGATCACTTCCGACCAGTGATCAACAATCATTACTCTTGTATTGCAAGAGGGACCATCAACGCCAAATAATTTCGAGTCGAAGTCTGCTCTAATCAATATGTTCAGCAAAACCAGTTTGCTGGAACATCTACTTCTGATCCTCATGTTCATTTGAGGACCTTCTTGAAGATCACGGATACGGTAAAAATTAATAATGTTTCTGATGATATTATTAGATTGCGCTTGTTTCCGTTTTCTCTTAAGGATCAAGCTAGAGGATGGCTCCAATCGCCTCCCTTAGTAAGTATCACGACATAGCAGGAGCTGGCGACAAAATTTCTGGCAAAATACTTTCCCCCTGCAAAGTCTGCACAGTTGAAGATTGAAATTAGCACGTTCAGGCAGACTGATTTTGAGAAATTGTATGAGGCATGGGAAAGATACAAGGATCAGTTGAGAAAGTGCCCGAACCATGGCTTCGAAGATTGGGTGCAGATTGAATTATTCTACAACGGTCTAAATGGGCAAACAATAGGAACATTGGATGTTGCAGCTGGTGGCACGATCTTTGCTAAGTCTCCCGAGCAAGCTTATGACTTGCTTGAACAGATGACGATAAATAGCTACTGACCGACGATTTCGGTTGGGATTAATTCTAGCAAGCGGACTAGGTCAATTTATAGTAAATGGACGAACAGTCCAAGTATCGATCCCACAGAGACTATTATTTAATTACTAAGATTTAATTATTTTATTTAATCTAGGCAAACAATAATGAGTGATTTGATTGTTATTTAAACTAAGTGAATTTTTAAACTAATTTGTGCTAATTTAATTACTAAATCAAATATCAGATATGCTTGGAACTTGGGGATTTTCAAATTTAAATAAAATGACCGGGAACACACGATGGTAACAAACTCTGATTAAAATAATGCACTGGAATTAAATGACCACATATTATTCAATGTCACGATGCAATTCTCCAATTTAATTATAAATCTATTTCTAGAATTTATAATCCTATTTTCATTTAACAATCTAATTATTTATAATTGAATTTAATTAAACAAAAACGCATGCATCAACGATGGAATTACAGCTGTCGCCTAAAATCGCACACTGAAACCGAATACTATTTCTAGTCCGTTTAACCGTGTGTTGAGTAATATTTCTGAAGCTAAATTTGATCTATTCCCTTTCGCGTCAAGATCAACCAACAAACATGCAAATAATTGGCCAGATTAAAAGCACGCAAATTACGCAAATATTAATCAATAACATAGAATAATTTTATAAATCAAATACTCCAACGAATAAACAAAAATCAATCGTTTGTCCCAATCGCGGTCCCGATCACAAAAGAAACTACTCCATAAATTCAAAACTAGAAACAAATCTATCAATTGAATTCATGTCTAAAAATAAGAAAATAAAAGAGAAGAGAAATCTCAATGACGGTGCGCGGATCTTGCGTGTAAAGCGCGTTTCTTTCTCTCGATTTTCTCCCAAGCCGTTGCCGTCTTTTCAGAGTCGGAAATTTCTCCCCTTTTTCTCCAGAAGTCGGCCGCCTCTTCAGTTCTGAACAACCCCCCTTAATTGTTTGATCTCTTTTTCCTTTTATTCTCCCCCAAATTCACGAGCAAATCTTCGCGAAATCTGATCTCAAAATCATGTACACGGATCCCGTGCATGCCTCCGGCATCAGGTCCGTGTAGTTGCGATTAAATTATTGTTCTGGGAATCATCGGACACGGACCCCGTGTAGGGGTCCGGATTCAGGTCCGTGTCTTTGCGCAACTTTTCATTCTCGGATGCTGTTGTATACGGACCCCGTGCAGGCCTCCGGGTTGGGGTCCGTGTCTTCTCGTGAATATTCTTCCATGGGATTTTAGGACACGGACCCTTATCCGGGGTCCGTGTATAGGTCCGAGTGTTCTCATTGTGATCTTCTCCTATTATTCCGGGTTTTTCTGACATGTCATTGCAATGTTTGACTCTTCTTTCTTTTCTTTGGCTTTTTAACATCTTTTGGTCAAACCTGCAAATGGCAATAATAACACAAATTAAGCGCAAAACTCGGAATAACAGTGCCAGATAAGCACGAATACGACAAAATAAAATCCCTAAAATGCTATATAATTCGTGCTTATCAACTCCCCCACTCTTAACTTTGTTCATCCTCGAAAAAATCAGATAAAAATTAAGATGAAAAATATTTCAGATTCAGAACTCGAGTATCACAATCAAAACTTCTCAATTTGTCAACTCTTTCACCCCCGGTCAAAAGATCACGCTTCGCATATCACAAGATTCGTTTTCGTCACAATTCAAATTTCAAACATTTACCCAGTAAAGATCAACAGAACAAGATGTGTGTAGTGTGCAGGTCAGACTCGTACTCATCTCCAGCTACTTAGTTTCATGATCACTTATTTTCATTTGTTATCGAAACGCCTTATATGTTTGACTTTCATACCCCTCTCTACTAAATGTTGAACGACAGTGACTTGGTTAATAGGTCTTTTCAAGCTTATAACGTAAGGCCAAGGCTCACGGCTACAATAAAAGATATGGGAATCAAAAGTGAGAAAAACTAAAAATTATTCCTGTAGTACATTCATTCAACTTTCGACTCGTCAACAATTACTGTATTTTCGTCATTTTCAGAGCTCGTTTGTCTCCTTTCTTTCTCATTGTTCATCAACTTGCACCCACAGATTTTTCCGGGTGCTTTCAACACTATACAATTTCCTCCTTTTTCTTTTTCTTTTCTCTTTTTTTTTTTATTTTTCATGAATAAAAATTCATCGACTCCTTCACACATATTTCTTCAATCCATTGGAGTAATTCAAACATTTCAATGTGTACAAGAGTTTTATTTCTCTCACATGTAGGTAGGAAAAAGTGTATAGGCTAAGATTCAGTTAGTTGATGTGGGACATTGAATAACTGACGAATGGGGGCTAACTGTGTGTCATTGACACACACCATTCGATTTTTTTCAGGCTCAAAAGGGGTTACTAGAGACAATGAATGATGTATCGGTCAGGCTTGAAAGGCTGAAACGGTCCAAAGATCGCCTAAATCATCCCTAAGTCACCATCGTTCGTATTTTCGCTTCGAGGGCTAATCAGACAAGGTCTAGGGATCGTTGTTCGATTTCTCTCTTTTTTTTTCTTTTTTTTTTAAGTTCACAATTCACCAATTCACTATCAATGAGTAAAAGTTTGACCACGTGCATTGAACAAAATGTTGATACAGAACTGGTTCATGTTAGACTCTCTCCTTGAAACTACGACTCCTCTCACTCAATACTAGGCATGAAACAATTTTCCGGGTGATCCAAAATCTAACAAATTAATCCGATTATCAAGTGAAACAAGAGTTCTTAGTCTAAAAATAGTTCCATCCTACGTGAAGAGTGTTGTTAAGTGTTGTGCAACGATGTGTAGCAAGACTGAACCACCCCCACACTTTGATCACGACACTGCCCTCAGTGTAAAGCAATAGAAAAGGAACGATCAAGACAGTTAAAGCAAAAACACTTCCCTGGACAAATTGCGAGTAAGTGGTGAAAATGTGGGAGAAATCAGCAACTCCTGAAAAGCACGACATCAAATACACAAGGAAACGTAAAAAGGAATAGGAGAAACACACAAACATACGATCAAAATTCAAATGATAGTAACGATAAAGATCAAGTCTGAAAACGTTGATAACAACATTAAAAAAAAAAAGGGCGAAATCCAGAAAAACAATAACATCCTCCATACATCCTAACAAAATAAACTACTGCTCGTCCTTGGATCCCAACTCTAAGTCCATGAATGCCTCTAGAGTAGCTCTTTCCCAGGGTGGGGCATAGGCATCAGGAGACTGTTGCTCGATACGAGCTAAGCGGTTTCGGATGTCGTCCATGCAGTCGAGGACGGATGAGTAAAACTGACGCTGGGCTTGCGCGGTCTAGGAGATACACCAGCTCTAGGGCCAGGTCGGGCATCCAAAGCCGCTTCTTCCTCCACACGGTCGTCCCAGGCGCGGTCATCGAGTGTAGGTGGAGGCACCGACGGGTCGCGGGAGTGTTCCTTGATATGGCGACTGTCCGAATTACGGTACCACGCACCTTGTCGGAATATAAAATACATGCCCTGCATGGCCTGGGCGGTCAGCATCTGCGTAGACGTGGGCATGAGAGAAGTCTCGCTAGTAAGATCGACACCATGGGCTGCCAGGATCCTGGAAATGATAATAGGGTAGGGGGCGTAGGGTGTCCTATTCTTCGCGGGGTCGATGTGGGCGACGGAGCGCATGTGGGAAATGTTGATCGAAGCCACCGGAATAGCAGGAATGGCCCCCAACCCATTCAGCATCTTGTCAATAATATAGAGATCCAGATGGCGGACCTCATTGTTCCCGGGTTTCCGCGGAATAATGTTCGACCCCGTAAAGTAGCAAATGAGACGATCCAGCAGCGGGATGGTCGTCGGGAGGACGGTAGATCGGGAGCCAGTAGGAGTGGTGTGGTAACGGAGTCGGCGCCGAGCCTCAGTGATTCGAAAAGTGAGGTCTGAAAAGAAGATATCTACCTGATTGAAGGACACAGGCGGTCCTTCATTAGGGACATTCAAGATCGCTGCCAGGTAAGAGCTAGTCACCTCGATAGGAATCCCCTTCACATAAGTACGCACGTGCGGTCTACCAGTCGTCTCTTTTTCTTCAACATTGGCAAAGAATTGCCAAACCAAATCGGGGAAATAGGGGCCTGAGATGTCTAGGAGGGGTCCCCAACCAAATCTATCAAATTCAGCTCTCAGTGGCACCTTGGCATCAATACGGGGATGAATCGACCACTCGACAATAACAGAGTTCCCATGAAGTGCGAGTACCATTCGAAGTTCTCGAGGCTAGTGAATCTATAGGCATCAAAATATGATGAGGACGAGGAAGCATCGGCTCGTGCCCGCTTACTAGATTGCTTGCGTGGAGGCATTGCAAAGAAAACCGCTAGTTTCAAACACCCCAACCAATAAAGCACCACAATTCAATAGTTCAATTCAACTAACTCAACCGAGCCCAATGCAGTGCACAAACAATAGACTCACCTAATGATAATCAACGAAACACCAAAGCTAATCCACCACGATCACTTATACGGCCAGTGAGCAATAACACAAGTTATCCGAAGGCAGACCCAACGTAAACAATTCAAACCGTAAACAAACGTAGTCCAAGTCCAACAACTAAGAACAACACCCAATCACGACCAGAAATAACGGGCAACAAATTCAGTGGACAATAGCATAGACCTCCCAACGCGGATAATCGGCAATCGAAATCAAGGGATAACCACTCTTATCGGAACAAAGGTGAACTGTGATAGTGCAGAGAGAGGAGGTCGCCGGAGGCGGAGACCTGGCGACGACGGCTGGGAATTGTGGTTCTGGGGTGGTGTGGTGAAGTGGTGTTGTGTGGGTTCTCAAAAGGTTGCTGGAGGTGGAGGTGGTGTCGGGCCGTGACGGCAGGGGAGCGACGGAGATATGGCGGCGACGGCTGGGAGGGAGAGGGGTGGTGAATCTGATTTAGGGATTTAGGATACAGGGTCGCGGAGGATTTCTGGTTTTGGCAAGAAAATAGAGGGCACAGACCCCGTGGAGGGGTCCGTGTAAGGGTCCGTGTCCATGCGCAACTTCGAAAACTCGGGAAATGAAGGACACGGACCCCGTGTATGGCTCCGTGTCCAGGTCCGTGTCCATGCGCAAAAATTAAAAATTTGGGAGAGCATAGACACGGACCCGTGTAGGGGTCTGGGTATACATCCGTGTTCCCTCGCAAATTTGACATTCTTGGTGTAATTAGACACGGACCCCGTGCTGGGATCCGGTGTTAGGTCCGTGTCTGCTCGGAGATTAGCATACAAACATTTTTTTTTTAATAAAATACTAGAACCAAACATCTACGCAAAGCCAGGAATGTACAATTCTATAAATCTATGCATCAAATTCGAAACTCAATCAAGCACCCAAGATTTAAGGATTGTACAGAAACTTCCATGATCTAATTGACGTTCTGAAACCGCTCGTCCTGATAGACTCCCCCACACTAGAAAATCCGACCACCAGTGAATAAATTACCTGCATCACCATTAACTGAGATTAGCACACTAAACAAATGCATAAAACAAAAAAGAAATAAAACTAAAATAAAACACTTGGTTGCCTCCCAGTAAGCGCTAAATTTAGAGTCGATAGCCTGACTGTACTCCCTTGATTCAGTTTGGATCCTGCAGATCCACTGTGGTCGGCTCATCGGGTATGGCACCACCATGATAAACCTTCAGCCTATGCCCATTTACTTTGAAAGCTCCAGTTGCTGCACTATTGATCTCCACTGTCCCGTAGGGAATGACTTGTGTGATAGTGTATGGTCCTGACCACCGGGAACGCAACTTACCTGGCATCAATTTAAGTCGAGAATTATATAACAGTACCTGTTGACCCACCTCAAATTCTCGACGAACGATGTTCTGATCATGCCAACGTTTGGTTTTCTCTTTGTAAAGCTTGGCATTCTCGTAGGCTTCCAGCCTAAACTCATCCAGTTCATTCAGTTGCAGCACTCGCTCGTCACCTATGGTTTTAGCATCAAAATTTAGAAATTTAGTAGCCCAATAAGCCTTATGTTCAAGTTCGACATGTAGGTGACACGACTTTCCATACAGCAATTTAAAAGGAGACATGCCAATGGGGGTTTCAAAAGCAGTGCGGTATGCCCACAGTGCATCGTCGAGTTTCCTAGACCATTCTTTCCTCGAAGCACCGATGGTCTTCTCAAGAATACGTTTCAGTTCTCTGTTCGAAACCTCGACTTGGCCACTAATTTGGGGGTGGTAAGGTGTTGCCACCTTATGTCGGACCCCATACTTAGCCAACAGACCATCAAACTGACGATTGCAAAAGTGAGTGCCCCCATCGCTAATAACGGCTCTAGGTGTGCCAAAACGTGAGAAAATATTTTTCATGAGAAATTGAACGACAACCCTAGAATCATTTGTTTTGCATGAAATTGCTTCCACCCACTTAGATACATAGTCTACAACCACCAATATATACTTGTTCCCAAACGAAACCGGGAACGGACCCATGAAATCGATACCCCATACATCAAATAATTCACACACAAGAATGTTATTGAGAGGTAATTCATGCCTCCTAGAGATATTACATGTTCGCTGACAATCTGGACATTTTGTGACATATTCATGCGCATCCTTAAACAAAGTAGGCCAATAAAAACAGGACTGGAGGACTTTGGAAGCAGTTCTAGTTGCCCCAAAGTGGCCTCCAGCCGGACCAGCATGACAATGGAACAAAATTTCACTTACCTCTTCTTGGGGAATGCATCTACGAATTATACCGTCTGCACATATTATAAACAAATAGGGGTCCTCCCACAAATAGTATTTTAAATCTGAGAAAAAATTTTTCTTTTTCTGATATGTAAAATGGGGAGGAATGAACTTACTTGATAGATAATTAACAAAGTCGGCATACCATGGCAAGCTATCGATTTCAAAGAGTTGTTCGTCCGGGAAATCATCTCGAATAAAGTCATTACCTTGAATAGGATTTTCCAAACGAGAGAGATGGTCTGCAACTTGATTTTCTATGCCCTTCCTATCGATTATTTCCAAGTCAAATTCCTGCAAAAGAAGAATCCAGCGAATTAGTCTTGGTTTTGCATCCTTCTTGGACATCAGATATTTCAATGCTGAATGGTTGGTGTGCATGACAACTTTACTCCCTATCAAATATGATCTAAACTTGTCCAAAGCAAACACCACGGCGAGAAGCTCTTTTTCTGTAGTGGCATAGTTCAGTTGGGCAGCTGACAGTGTCATGCTAGTGTAATAGATGACATGGATACATTTTTCTCTCTTTTGCCCCAACACTGCCCCTAGCGCTGTGTCGCTTGCATCACACATCACCTCAAATGGCGACCCCCAGTCAGGTGCTATCATCACAGGTGCTGTGATTAATTTCTCTTTCAAGATCTGAAATGCCTTTACACACTCAACAGAAAAATCAAAAGGCACTTTTTTTATCAATAAATTAGTCATAGGCTTGGCAATGCTAGAAAAGTCTTTTATAAAGCGTCTGTAGAATCCCGCATGCCCAAGAAAACTACGCACTCCTCTAATGTGGGTTGGGGCTGGGAGTTTCTCAATCACTTCGATTTTTGCCTTATCAACCTCAATGCCATTTTCAGAAATTTTATGCCCCAACACTATTCCCTCTCTCACCATAAAATGACATTTTTCTCAATTTAAGACCAAATTTGACTCCTCACATCTCTCCAAAACCTTAGACAGGTTAATTAAACAAGTATCAAACGAGGAGCCAAATACAGAAAAATCATCCATGAATATCTCAATGAAATCCTCAATCATATCATGAAAAATTGCCATCATGCATCGTTGATCGTTGGAAAGTCGCTGGTGCATTACATAGACCGAATGGCATTCGTTTATATGCAAATGTCCCATAAGGACAAGTAAAAGTGGTTTTCTCCTGATCTTCAGGGTCAATGGGGATTTGCATATAACCAGAATAGCCGTCCAAAAAACAATAAAAAGAATGGCCAGCTAGCCTTTCCAACATTTGATCAATAAACGGGAGGGGGAAATGATCTTTACGGGTGGCGTCGTTAAGTTTTCTATAATCGATGCAAACACGCCACCCTGTAACAGTTCTCGTGGGAATCAATTCATTATTATCATTTTTCACAACAGTGATCCCACCTTTCTTTGGAACAATTTGTACTGGACTGACCCACCTACTATCAGAAATCGGGTAGATAATACCTGCGTCCAGTAGCTTTATCACCTCCTTCTTGACCACCTCTTGCATGGCTGGGTTTAGACGTCTTTGGGGTTGAGTAGACGTCTTGTGATCGGCCTCCATCAGAATCTTGTGCATACACATAGAAGAGCTGATCCCCTTAATGTCTGCGATGCTCCAGCCGATGGCTTTGATGTTGTCTCTCAGCACCCGCATCAGCTTTTCTTCTTCCTTACCTGTCAAAGTAGATGAAACAATCACTGGCAGTTTATCATTATCAAGCAGAAACAGATATTTTAAGTGCGAAGGAAGAGGTTTCATCTCTAGGATTGGGGATTCTTCGATGGATGACTTTAAAGGTCGTGGGACATGCCCAAGCTCCCCAATCATAGAGTTTACCGTTTTCGACAGCGGTCTGCTTGCCTCTAAATAGGAGATACATTCATCAAGCTCTTGATTTCCCAATTCTTGTGGAGACGAATGAGTTAAGCAAACCTCCAAAGGGTCCTCACCTATCAGTCCCTGTAAATCACATTCAACAAACTCATCAGTAGCATCAATTCGAAAACAATCAGAAGTATCATTAGAATATTTGATGGACTGAAAAACATTGATTATGACACTTTCTCCATTAAACCTCAAGACTAATTCACCCTTTTGCACGTCTATCAAAGCTTTCCCGGTGGCTAAGAATGGTCTCCCTAAAATAAGAGGTATCTCGCGATCCTCCTCCATGTCTAGCACAACGAAATCCACCAGAAAGATAAACTTATCGACTTTCACCAACACATCTTCTACAATTCCCCTAGGATATTTAATTGATATATCAGCTAACTGCAGGAAAATTGTAGTTGGTTTCACCTCGCCTATCTCTAACTTCTCAAAACAAGAGTATGGCATTAAGTTAATACTTGCACCTAAGTCACACAAAGCTTTACTAAAATTTGAAGTTCCAATAGTGCAAGGGATAGAGAAACTACCTGGATCCTTAAGCTTTGGAGGGAGTTTATTTTGTAGAATTGCAGAACATTCCTCCGAAAGCTTAACTGTCTCAAAATCAACTAATTTCCTCTTTTTTGATAAAATCTCTTTAAGAAATTTTGCATATGAAGGCATTTGAGCTAAAGCTTCTGCAAATGGAATATTTATATGCAGCTTTTTGAAAATCTCAAGAAATTTTGAAAATTGAGTATCCAATTGCAGTTGCTTTGCTCTTTGGGGAAATGGGAGTGATTTAATATTAATATTCGAGTTTGAGTTTAGAGACTTACCTTTCTCCCTTGTGTCATTGGACTCTTGCTTGGATATTTTCTTCTCCTTCTCATCTCCTTCAACATCGATCACTTCCTGCTTTATGGGAGACGTCGCTGTGACAGCATTGACACCTTTTGGATTCTTTTCCGTGTCACTAGGTAGTGTACCCGGAGCTCGTGTAGCCATTTGTGTCGCTAACTGCCCTAGTTGCGTCTCCACTCTTTGTATCATGGCATCACGGTTTTGCCATCTCATCTCATTCCCAGCTATGTACTTGGCAAGCATATCCTCGAGATTCGACTTGCTATCCTGTGGCTTGAAACCAGGTGGCATAGAAGGTCCTGCAACTTGTGGCGGTTTAGGTGGTTGTTGAGGAGGTCTTTGCTGTGTAGGATGTTGTGGAGGATTAAACTGTAGTTGCTCAACAGAAGTTTCAGGTTGCTTCCATCCAAAATTCGGATGATTCCTCCAGCCCGGGTTATATGAAAAACTGTATGGTTTGTATTGTGGACGACCTTGGTTTTCCACATAATTCACCGAGTCCCCTCCAAAGCACTGTATTCCCTCACAGGACATATCTGGCATGAATGGCATGTCACTAGATGAACCACCAACCATTTCAGCACTTCCTTGAATCTGATTCACTGACTTGACTGGTATTGACTTCTGTGCCTGTAACTGTGCCATCTGATGTGTCAATCCATCAAGTTTCGCTGTAATCGCTGTCAAAGCATCCATCTCAAGAAATCCGACCTTCTTCTCCCTTCGGTTATCTTGCCAACCCACATTGCTTTCCGCCATATTCGAGATGATTTCAAGCGCTGCTGCTGGCGTTTTCCTGTATAAGCTTCCGTTGGCTGCCGCATCGAGCATAGATCTCACAGAAGGATCTACCCCATAATAAAATGTCTCAACTTGCTGGCATACCGAAAAACCATGTCTTGGGCACATCCTCAACAACTTTTTAAATCTTGCCCATGCTGAATTCAGTGATTCCCCGTCTCTCTGCCTGAAAGATGTGATCTCATTTCTCAACTGTGTAATCTTGGTTGGGGGAAAATACCTGTGCATGAAGAACTCGACCAATCCATCCCATGTCGTGATAGAACCAGCTGGAAGGTCTCGAAGCCACTCCATAGCCTCTCCTTGTAGGGAAAATGGAAATAATCTGAGTCGAATGACATCAATACTCACCCCATTGCACTTGATTGTGTCACAGATTGACAGAAAGTTCTCCAGATGTGCATTAGGATCTTCAGACGGTGATCCTCCAAATTTGACTTGGAGTTGAATCATCTGGATGATGCCTGGCTTCAGCTAGAATGTATTTGCCTGAATCGTACGGCGGATGATACTAGACCCATAACCTTCAAATGCTGGTCGATGAAGCTCCATCAATGTACGGTTATCCTCTTCTCCGGCCATTTCCTCAACTTCTGGTTTACGATCTATTTCAGATTCTGCTTCAGATTCAAATTCCAGAGTCAATTTGTTGTTCCTTCGGGCTCTGCGGATACTGCGGAGAGTGCTTTCAATCTCAAGATCAAGTGGCACTAGATTCCTGACGTCTTGAGCACGGCTCATATAACACGAGCTAACCCCTGAAATCAAAAATTTAAGTGCACGATTTAAGCTCCAAGAGAGAATAAGTAGAATAAACAAAGGTAATTAAAATGCTAAAGAAAGAAAGAAAAATTTTAAACTAAGAGTAAAAGCCTAGTCTCAAACAAATAATTTATCCTAATATCAAATAAATAGTCTCCGGCAACGGCGCCAAAAACTTGACCGACGATTTCGGTTGGGATTAATTCTAGCAAGAGGACTAGGTCAAGTTATAGTAAATGGACGAACAGTCCAAGTATCGATCCCACAGAGACTATTATTTAATTACTAAGATTTAATTATTTTATTTAATCTAGGCAAACAATAATGAGTGATTTGATTGTTATTTCAACTAAGTGAATTTTTAAACTAATTTGTGCTAATTTAATGACTAAATCAAATATCAGAGATGCTTGGAACTTGGGGATTTTCAAATTTAAATAAAATGACCGGGAACACACGATGGTAACAAACTCTGATTAAAATAATGCACTGGAATTAAATGACCACAGATTATTCAATGTCACGATGCAATTCTCCAATTTAATTATAAATCTATTTCTAGAATTTATAATCCTATTTTCATTTAACAATCCAATTATTTCTAATTGAATTTAATTAAACAAAAACGCATGCATCAACGATGGAATTACAACTGTCGCCTAAAATCGCACACTGAAACCGAATACTATTTCTAGTCCGTTTAACCGTGTGTTGAGTAATATTTCTGAAGCTAAATTTGATCTATTCCCTTTCGCGTCAAGATCAATCAACAAACATGCAAATAATTGGCCAGATTAAAAGCACGCAAATTACGCAAATATTAATCAATAACATAGAATAATTTTATAAATCAAATACTCCAACGAATAAACAAAAATCAATCGTTTGTCCCAATCGCGGTCCCGATCACAAAAGAAACTACTCCATAAATTCAAAACTAGAAACAAATCTATCAATTGAATTCATGTCTAAAAATAAGAAAATAAAAGAGAAGAGAAATCTCAATGACGGTGCGCGGATCTTGCGTGTAAAGCGCGTCTCTTTCTCTCGATTTTCTCCCAAGCCGTTGCCGTCTTTTCAGAGTCGGAAATTTCTCCCCTTTTTCTCCAGAAGTCGGCCGCCTCTTCAGTTCTGAACAACCCCCCTTAATTGTTTGATCTCTTTTTCCTTTTATTCTCCCCCAAATTCACGAGCAAATCTTCACGAAATTTGATCTCAAAATCATGTACACGGACCCCGTGCATGCCTCCGGCATCGGGTCCGTGTAGTTGCGATTAAATTATTGTTTTGGGAATCATCGGACACGGACCCCGTGTAGGGGTCCGGATTCAGGTCCGTGTATTTGCGCAACTTTTCATTCTTGGATGTTGTTGTATACGGACCCCGTGCAGGCCTCCGGGTTGGGGTCCGTGTCTTCTCGTGAATATTCTTCCATGGGATTTTAGGACACGGACCCTTATCTGGGGTCCGTGTATAGGTCCGAGTGTTCTCATTGTGATCTTCTCCTATTATTCCGGGTTTTTCTGACATGTCATTGCGATGTTTGACTCTTCTTTCTTTTCTTTGGCTTTTTAACATCTTTTGGTCAAACCTGCAAATGGCAATAATAACACAAATTAAGCGCAAAAATCGGAATAACAATGCCAGATAAGCACGAATACGACAAAATAAAATCCCTAAAATGCTATATAATTCGTGCTTATCAGCTACCAGTGGCCGTCTGAAAGGGCAGGAGTAAAAAGGACAACTGGATTTTATGTTGTGGATCTTATTACGTCACTCACTGCTCATGTATCTGCATTGACCACTCGAATTGCAGCGATGAATAAGGTGAGCACATCAGAGACTGAGAGTCCATCGACTGTTGCTGAAGAAAAATCTATTCCTGAAGAAGCTTAGTACATCAACAACAGAAATTTTGGAGGATTCGGAGGATATCGAGGTAACCCTCCCCCTAATATTTATCATCCAGGATTAAGAAATCACGAAATTTTTTCTTATGCAAATAATAAAAATGTGTTGAATCCTCCACCGGGGTTCAATACATCAAAGGGGGAAGGAAAGCCTTCATTTGAGGATTTGGTAGGAACGTTTGTTGCTGAGTCAGGAAAGAGGATGGCAAGGACTGAGTCTCGTCTTGATAATATGGAGACTCACATGGGAAATATGGGTGCCACAATGAACTTTGGAAACTAAAATTGGACAATTGGCTACCGCATTGAGAGATCAGAATAGGGGTCAATTTCCAGTAACACTGAAGTTAACCCAAAAGAGCAGTGCAAGGTAGTCACTTTGAGGAGTGCAAAGGAATTGGAGGTACAAAGTCCTAAAGAGAGAGTGAAAAGTGAGAAGACAATTGAAGAAGGTGAAACTGAGGGACCCAAAGCTGAAGTCGAAGTGGAACCACCTCCAGTATTTAAGCCAGCTTTTCCATACCCGCATAGGTTCAAAAAGAAAAATTTGGATGATCAGTTTGCAAAGTTCTTAGAGATTTTTAAGAAGATACACATCAACATACCATTTGCTGATGCTTTAGAGAAAATGCCGAATTATGCAAAGTTTATTAAGATGTGATGTCTAAAAAGAGGAATCTACAGGAGTTTGAGACGGTGAAATTGACTGAAGAATGCAGCGCCATTTTGCAAACGAAGCTACCACAAAAATTAAAAGATCCAGGGACTTTCACTCTTCCTTGTTTTATTGGTGGTTCTAAATGTAGTAAATCTTTACGTGATTTAGGAGCAAGTATTAATTTGATGCCATTGTCTATTTACAGGGAATTGGAGCTTGGAGAGGTTAAACCAACTACTATCACCTTACAACTTGCAGACAAAAGTCTCACATATCCACGTGGGATAGTCTAGGATGTACTAGTAAAATTAGATAAATTTATTTTTCCTGCTGATTTTGTGATTTTAGATATGGAGGAAGATCATGATGCTCCACTAATCTTTGGGAGACCGTTCCTGGCGACTGGAAGTGCATTGATACATGTACATAAGGGTGAACTCACCTTAAGAGTTGGTGGAGAAGAAGTCATTTTTAATATCTATCAAGCCATGAGGGGATCAAATGAGGTAAGTACTTGTAAAAGCATCGATGTCATACTCATTTATGTCTCTTGATTGTGCAGGAACTAGGGATCCTCTGGAGTTCTGTTTGACAAGTGCTACAAGAACTGTTGATGAAGATGATTGGGAAGTGAAAGAGCAACTGGCGGCTCTTGATGGATCACAGAAAGAAAGAAAAACGGATGCACGCTTGAGGAATTGGAGGTACATGAGCAAACAAAGGTAATACCTCATTCCCCTGATTTGAAGGAGTTGCCAAGTCACCTTTGCTATGCATTTTTAGTTGAAAAATCGACATATCCGGTAATCATCTCTTCCTCTCTTACTTGTACCAAAAAAGTTAAATTATTAAGAGTATTGAGGAAATTTAAAATTGCTTTAGGATGATCGTTTTCTGATAATAGGGGGATTAGCCCCACTATATGCATGCATAAAATTTTGATGGAGGAGTTGTATACTCCTTATGTGGATCACCAGGAGATTGAACCCAGCAATGAAAGAGGTTGTGAAAAATGAGGTACTGAAATTACTGAATGCTAGTGTAATTTATGCTATTTCTGACAGTAGTTGGGTATCCCCTGTGCAAGTTGTACCAAAAAAAAAGTGGAATAAATGTGGTTAGAATTGAAGATGACGAACTAATATCTACTCGTACTGTGACTGGATGGCGAGTATGTATTGATTATAGGAAATTGAACAATGTCACACGTAAAGATCATTTTCCTCTGTCTTTTATTGATCAAATGTTTGATAGACTTGCTGGCTATTGTCATTATTGTTTTTTAGATGGTTATTCAGGTTATAACCAAATTTATATAGCGCCATAAGATCAGGAGAAGACTAATTTCACGTGTTCCTATGGCACGTTTGCTTTTAGGAGAATGCCGTTTGGGCTATGCAATGCACCTGCCACTTTCTAGAGGTGCATGATGGCCATATTTGCAGATATGGTGGAGGAAATAATGGAAGTCTTCATGGATAACTTTTCGGTATTTGGTTCGTTGTTTGATCATTGTTTACATAACATATCCCTTGTTTTGTAGAGATGTCAGGATAAGAACATAGTTCTTAATTGGGAGAAGTGTCACTTTATGGTCCAATAGGGTATTGTTCTTGGACATAAAGTATCTTCTAATGGATTAGAGGTGGACCGAGCTAAAGTCGTTGCAATCGAAAATCTCACCCCTCCAAGGAACATAAAGGGAATAAGGAGCTTTCTAGGACATGCAGGGTTTTATCGTAGATTTATTAAGGATTTCTCTAAGATCACTAAACCCCTCTGTAATTTGCTAGAAAAAGATTCTGATTTTATATTTGATGATAATTGTCTGCAGGAATTCGAGAAGATCAAAATGGCATTGGTGACTGCACCGACCATGTCATTTGCCGTTGGAGTTGGAGCATAGAGCATTTTGAGCTGTGAAGAAATTAAACTTTGACTTGCAAGCTTCGGGAGATGTTAGAAAACTGCAGTGGAGTGAGATGGATGAATTCCGAAATGATGCTTATGAAAATGCCAAGATCTACAAAGAGCAGACTAAGAAGTGGCATGACAGAGTGATTGTACGAAGGGAGCTCAAACCGGGACAACAAGTACTATTATTCAACCCTCGTCTGAAGTTATTTCCTGGTAAGCTGAAGTCGCGTTGGTCAGGGCCATTTGTTGTGGAAACAGTGTATCCTTATGGGGCTATCGAGCTCAAGTGTCGTGATGGGAGAACCTTCAAGGTGAATGGACAGCGGGTTAAGCCTTACTATGGTACTGAAGTAAGGAATATCGACAGTGTCAAGTGGAGCGAACCAAACTGAACAGACTGGTGAAAGTCTAGCTGATGACGTTAAACCAAATGCTGTGTGGGAGGCAACCCACAATTATTTTTAGCATTCGTTTTACTATTTTATTTATTTTAATTTTCTCTATTCAAGTATTAATTTGAATCTTTTTACTTTTGCAGGTATTATTATTAAAAAAAAAATTATGACAGATGCATCCGCGCCGCCACGCAGCATCTCGCGCACCAGCGCGCTCAGAACCCGTGGGCAACAAGGAAGCTTGCGCGCGGCCGCGCCATGTCTCGCGCTACCGCGCGCGCCTCATCATCCCTGACGCACAGAAGCATACGTGCCGCAGCACGACATCTCGCGCGACCGTACGCCCTAAATTATTGAAGGAAACCAGAGGTGCGCGCGTGGCCGCGCCACTTCACGCGCGACCGCGCGCGCCGCGTACATAATTTTTTTTTTATATAACCTACTTCTCGATTTTTTTTCAATCAAAATTTCCTCCCTCAAAAGACACTGCCTCCATCGTCATCTCCTCCACAAATCCATCCTCTACCCCTCAAAAAACCTCATAAACTCCTCCACCCAATAAATCCTTCAATCACACATCCACTCCAACAAGCACACACACCCACCACCAACACCCAGACGCCGCCGCCGCTCCACCAAGCCGCCGCCGCCGCCTGCTACCGTCGAGTGACATCTACGGTTAATTTTCTACACTCAAGGTTCCGATTATTCTGGTTTACTGATTATTGGGATAACTTCTAGAAATCATACAACTGTTGGTGCTAGTATTGTGCTATACTTTGGGTCAATTTTTAGAAATCAAGCATTGTGGGTGCCACTGTGTCTATATTTGTTGATTATAAGTGTGGATATTGTTGATAATCATGCCGCCTAGAAAGAGATCGAAGGATATGGCTTCCTCTTCTCGTTCATATGATGCTAATAGATTTTGGAATGAGGAAGCCTTTAGAGTCTACGAGAGCACCATGTCTATGTCTATTATCAAAGATAAAGGGCTAGATCTGACGTACCCTGACTGTGCGATCATTGAAGAGGTTGAGTGAAGGAGGTGGTTAGATATAGCCCAGTCACCGCCAGATACAGTTATATCTATAGTCCGGGAATTTTATGATAATATGAGAATCAAACACGAGGACTACGGAGTTTTGGTACGAGGACAACTGGTCTATTTCGATTCGGCAACCATTAATGCAATCTATAATCTGCCGAGTTTTGAAAATGATGAGTATACTGCTTTGATTACTAGCACTGTGGATTACAATGCGATTATCCGGACCTTATGCATCGAGGGTGCAGAGTGGCGCTTGAATCAAGGCTCCCCAATCACTATGAAGAAATCTTACTTACGTCGTGACCCACGTAGTTGGGCATCTTTCATTCTATCACGGATCATGCCCTCATCACATCAAACAGAAATTAAAAAGGATAAAGTGGCGTTGATTTACGCCATAATGACTGGGAAGACCGTTGATCTTGGGAAGCTCATTAACAATTTTATCATGTGTGCTGGTACGGGACTTATGACCATTAGCCTCCCTTGTCCACATACTATCACTGCACTATGTCTTCATGCCGGTGTGAAATGGGGCGAAGATGAACAGGTTTTGAAAGCAAGGGCCCAATCACTCTATATGAAGCACACCGTTTGCGCTTTGGAAGCGAGTTAGAACGACAAGAGGTTATGGCAGATTACAAACAGAGTACCAGAGAACGCCAACCACCGCCACCACCATCGATCCCTCGAGCCAGTTTGCGAGACAAGATGTTCCGAATGGAACAAGATACGCGGGCTCAGCGCCAAGAGCTGGCTGAACACCGACACACTACGAATACTTTCATGTCTTTTATGGTAGACTTCACATCGGTGCTCGCCCAGCGTTTTCCACCTACTGGACCCGAGGATGCTCCCTTTCCACCACATCCAGCTTGGGCACCACAGTACCCACCACCAGATCTATCACCGCTGCAGCCCATGGACGATGATGCTGAAGATACTGGGAACGATGATTCAAGCCCCGAGTTCTGACACTCGTGCGCGAGGGATGTATTGTCGTGTTCTTTATTTCTATACATTGAGGACAATGCATACTTTAAGTTTGAGGGGGGGGGGGTGAAATTGCATGCTATAATTTTTTGCTTTTTTTTATTATTGCTCAGTAGTTGATTTGAAATTTTTTTTATTGCATGCTATATTTCTTAGGTAGAGTCATGGATAAGTAAAATGTGTGGCCAATGATGAAAATTGAATTGCGGTTCTGAAGTATATATATGTGTTCATGATAACTTAGGAGTAACAATTATTTTGCACTGTCGTTTTTGTTGATACTATCTGTGGGGACCCGGGCTCTAACTCAATTCTTTTGGGATTTATTGGATCTTTGCTCGAAAATGTGGGTCAAAATTTTGCTTTAAACATTAATTCAAATGTATAATTAAAGCATAACATGTCTTTATATTAATTAAACAACATAATGTACATACAAGTCTGTTTAATACAATCATACGCTAGTGTTTAAATACCAACTACAAACATCATTAGTAACAAGTCTAATAAGCAAACACTAGAAATCTTCAACGCCCGAGATCTCCACGCTATCGTCAATCTCTCATCTAGCTCGAGACCCAGATCCTGCCCCACCTGTTGCCATGCACACATACAGACACGACAACAGCCGGATAAATCCGGTGAGAACAAATCCCAGTATAAAACATGTATGCATGCAATGTAATAAATCATACACCAATGCATAGCATATATCAATGCACATGAATATAAAATCTACAACATGCAAAGGAATACAAATCTGTAATCAACGTCTAGTTTTTGACTCGATTCTCTAATCTAGGGATCCCGGTGTGAATAAGACGGTCTGTCACCTACCCAACCACTCGGGGTGACGGTACGTCTTATTCCTAGACTTCGGTCAACTCTGTATCGAGGGTCTACACATAGAGTAAATCTGCTCATATGCGTCGATACACCGAAACGTCTAGTTTTGGCCAATCTGCCAATATCTCCTATCTCAGGACTCGAATATAAATCAATAAATAAGACATTACATAATCAAATGTAATAACATTCTCGTATGTGATTTAGGGAAAGTCGTATCAAATCTGAATCGAGTTGTGCAATCCCGTGACCACATGAATTATACATTTCTTGTCGTAGAACTCGGTCAAGATCTCGAAGTAGAATGGCAACTCTGTCAATTCAAAATCTGAAATGACAATGCAACAATATATTCTATCAATACACAACTCAAATCAACTCACATCAACTCTTGTACCAATCAATAATCAGTCTCGGTACGAATTTGACGGCATAACGACGTGCTTTCTCGATACCGATAACTCAATTCCAACATAACAATAATCGATTAACCTCAATAACTCAACATCCATAGCACAATCATTTCAACTCTGAAAATTTGCATAATCTCTCACAATACATACTGGAATTTCGAATGAATCACATATGGTATCCACAATTAATCCGGTAAAAATATACCAAGCTCAATCATGTTAAAAACACATATTCTAACTCAATTCTGAATTCTTCCAACACATAAATATCGAAACATGCTGAAAATAACTGAAACTTACATCCTTGAATAGCAAATGATGAGAGGAGTTCAAAACCGAAGTCGGATCTAAAACCGGATGGCTAAATCTTTCACAATACAAATTCTAGTATAAAAAGCTTGGGGAATAAGCTTGCTCTCGGTTATTTCTGCAGGAAGAATGAAGAAATGAAGACAGCTCAACTCATATATATATATATACCCTGCCAAGTGTCAACATTAAAATCAAAGGTGGCATTTTCGCATGTAGCACCGCGGGTGCGGTAAGTTTCTTAGCGCGCTCATGTTTCGGCAGCATTTCATTTTCCAGAAATCGCCGACCGCGGGTGCGGTGATGCTATGGCCAAACTTCATAATTCTGAATAATACACCGCGGGTGCGGTCTTGTCTGAGGCGCATGTGCGGTATGGCTTCGGCCATTCTTTCAAAAATTCCCATTTTAAGGTTATGCATTCTCATATCTTCAAATCTAACATCAAAGCCCACTAATAATTTTCGAGCCTTACACTATCGTTGCTTAGAGACAAGTTCCATTCCTGTGATGAATAAACGATGGAGATCTGATTCTTGGTAATTCTTGCATGACATTGATTGACACTTTTGCAATCATAGAAATGATCTAGGCAATTTTTCACAATATCCTTGGTCCTGTGTTCTTTGTTTATTGTCAATTGTAGCCTTTTGAGCTTCGAGTTAATTGAGATGCTTAATTTTTCTTCGTGCACCTATTTCATAAATCATTTTGATTGAAAATTGCAGGTGACTGGTTTGTATGAGTTGACTAATGGATTGACGGAAGTCTAGAACTTTTTTGAACACTTTTCAAGGAGAAATACGGATAATATGTGACATAGGAATGATTTAGGTGATCTTTGGAGCCGTTTTGAGCCTTCGAGCCTACCAAACGAAAATGATATATCCCTAGTCTCCCATTTTGAACCTACTAAAGAATCAAGTGGTGTGTGTCAATGACACACAATAGCCCCCACTTGTATCTATTCTGCAAGCCCACAACAACTACCTAATGAAGCTTATACACTTATTGTCCTACCTAATTTTGAGAGAAATAAGTTCATGGGTGTTGTAATGATTCAAACACTCCTTGAAAAGAAAAAGAAAATTGAAGTGTGCAAAAAGTAGTTGAAAAAAATAAAAAAATTGGAAGATGGAGGATATGATTGGGAAGAAAACAATAAAGTAATGGTGAATGAAATGATAGTGAAAATGATGAAGATTTGATTATTTCTTTCAAATTTTGATTTCTATACCCTTTATTGTAGCCGTGAGCCGTGGCCTAACGTTACAAGCCTACAAGACCTATTAACCTTGTCACAATTACCCAATATACTAGTGGAGAAAATTTGTTCAAGTCAAGTCTATGGATACCTGAAAAACATTGTCCACGAGTATAGACTTTAATCACTTGCTTGCAAGCATCTCATTAGGTGATTTCATCTTTGGCATATTTGTGTTGACTATCTTTCGAGCCAAATAATCACCGATAAAGTCCTATATGATCTGTGAATGTGAATTTATATTTTAATGAAATGTGAGTTGAACTGACTTGAGGATTTCTTGATTCTGTAAGGCGAATGGGTATTACAACTCTATTTGAGCATTCAATGGGGTAAACGAACATTAACATATCACACACACGTGACTCCTGAAAAATCATGAATTACATGAAACTAGATAAGTCGGAGGTCAATATCACATTTCGCATATCTATGACTATAGTAGTTTGCGTAATTTTTTTTCCTCAATTATTAGCTTTTATTCTATTTTGCTCGGGACTAGCAAAAGTTCGAGTTTGGGGGGTTTGATAAGTGCAAGATTTGTACTTAATTTATATTAAAATCAATTTTGAATTATGCTTGTTTCGAACAGAATTATGCGTTTTTAGCTTGTTTTTTTGTCATTTCAGGAATAGAGAAAATAGTAGACACGAAACAAAGTGGACTAAGAAACAGAGTAGTGCGCAGCCGAGAGCACACCCACGGACAGAGGTGTGCGCGTGACTGCGCCACTTCACGCACAGCCGCGTGCACATACACGCAAGTCATCAACCCGAGAGGCGCGCACGGCAGCGCCAATTCTCGCGCGGCCGCACGCGAAAGAGCATAGGCGAGAACCAGTAGCTTGCGCGCCCCCATGCAACATCATGCGCGACCGCGCGCGTACAGAAGAACATGAAGTCTCGAGAGGAGCGCGCGGCAGCACCACAACTCGCGCGACCGCGCGCGCGCAGCAGCAAGCCAAACGATAGAATGGCACGCGCAATCGTGTGAGATCATGCGCCACCGCACGCGCCGAGCATCCAGAACTTTATAAAATGCGCGAGTTAGGTCAGAAAGAGGAGAGCTGCCGTGGTAGAAAGAAACACGAGAAAAACACCATTTTGGAGAGAAAAACACACAGGATAGAAGTGCGGACACAAGACAAAGATCCAGAGTGCGAAGAAGAATTACAAATACGAAGAACAACGGATCTGGGGACAGAGACGACACTTCGGATTTGTCATCTATTCTTTCTCCTTTATATTTTATTGTATTTCGATGTCTAAATCTTCGAATATTTGTTGTTTTTATTTCGAATTCATCATGAACTAATTTTCCAGTCTAGAGAATGACGTAACTTTGTGGATACGATGATTTGACGCAATGGTTGTTTATTTGATTGAATTCTGTTTTCGTTTAATTATGTTCTCTGTGTTTATTTTACCGCAATTTACTGGCCATAAATTTTGTGTTGTTTGATTAATTCTATAACTCGGGAGAGTGATTAGTATTATAGATCATTAGAAACACATCGTTGAATGTTTATATCGTTCGGAAGGCGTATAACTTTAGCAAGGCCTAGGTAAGAACATCGGTTGCATTTATCAATTAAACTTAGATTTTATTAAGGATAACTGAATCGAAGTTTGATTGGTACAGTTTATTCGTCACTTGGAAAAGGGGGATTAACATAATTTAGTGTTCTTAGCCATTAAATAATTGCAATTCAGGAATATAAAATTAACTGAGCATAATTGTCGTGGAAACTTGGTGAAATCATTTCTCTATATATTTTCTCTAATTGTTAGTCTTCAACTCGGTGATTATATTAATTCTTTGTTTTCATTTAATTCGTTCAAACACACCAATCTGGTTATTGATTTTTCTAGATAAAGTCTTGACTATTTTAATTACAAGCATTGATATATATTTCATTTACACTCCTCGTGGGATCGACACTTGCACTCATAAATACATTTTACTATAACTTGACGTCATGCACTTGCGAGCAATGAAGAAAACACGCAATAAGGCACGCCCACTAACTTTCTTGTACACGCATGGTTTCTCAAGCAAAACCAAATTCCTTTATAGTTCTATCAAATCTAAGGTTCCAACTCCTTTACTCCTGCTTGAGACCATATATTGATCTCTGAAGTTTTCATACCTTATGCTCACTTCCTATTGATATGTATCCCTCAGGTGGAGACATATAAATTTCTTCATTGATGTCTCGATTGAGGAATGCTCATCCATTTTCCATATCTCATAGTCATACCATACTGCTATGGCTAGTAGTATTCTAATAGACTTAAACATAGCAACTGGTGAAAAATTTTCCTCATTGTTTCTTCCTTGACTTTGAGTATAACCTTTTCAACCAGTCTTGCCTGAAGGTCAATACCTTCTATTGGAACATTTCATGTTCACAATCTTTATTTTAATGTTAACAAAACTTGTTATAGTGTTTCTAACATATTTACTCATGTGTGAAGTTGTAAACATAAGAAGCAAACCGAAACTGAATTCTGTACAAACTGAATTTCTGGCAAGCTTGGGTAATTTGCTGATATCTCTTAATTGGATGATTCAAATGACATTCACCTAATTGAACTGATCAGAAAACTCAATTTGGAACAAGTCATATATCACGTCAGTTGGGAAAAATCGGACGTTATCATGGTCTAACTGATCGCTCAGTTACCGAACTGATAACACGAAAATAGCAATCAGTTGGGTTTGAGCAGCTGCGGTATTTTGGTCATATCTCTCAGCTCGGTTATCGAAATGAAGCAATTCAGTATGAGTTGGAAAGATAAGACGATGAACTACAAATCATCTTCAGAAGTCAAAGTCTGAATCGAAGCTTAAGATGCTGATAAATGACGATGAAGTTACTGGTTTTGCACAAACTGAAATCAGCTAGGCTGATTTCAGCACATCAGCTGAAACTGAACCGAGCTAGTTGAACTGAACCAAACTAGTTGAACTAAACCAGACCAGCTAAAAGCCAACTGAATCAGTTGAACTGAACCGAACCAGCTGTTGATCAACTGAATCAGCTGAACTGAACCGAATCAGTAGCTGACCAACTGAACTGAACTGAACCAACTGCTGACCATTTGAACTGAACGACCAATTGAGTTGACCATTTGACCATTCGGGAAAATCCATAGCAAGCTGAATTTGACCGTTGCAATTTCAAAAATTGTATAAAAACTTTCCAAATGGTCATATTCTTTTGTCTAACGTATATATCATTGTTGGGCTTATAAATACAAAATCTTGAAGATCAAACAAGAGCTTTTGAAGAGGATTCAAAGCATGAGCAGCTAGAATGAAGAAATCAGCTAGTTGAGAGCATAAGCCCTTGTGTGAGGATACATTTGAGATGTAGACCGTAAATGAAAAATTCCTCACACACAATCACTCACACATATACAACAGAGTTGAACTTCAAAATTTAGTTGAGTCAATCTTGCACAAAGACAATAAACTTGTGTATGTAGTCTTTGCATATGAGACATTAAACAATATGCTGATTGTGAGGTGTTGCTAAGAGTTCAGTTTAGGTAGTGGGTAAGTCCTAGCTGAGTTGGTTTGTACAAAGTATTGTATAAATCAAAGTCTTCTAGTGAATCCTTCCCAAGGGGAAGAAGGGGTGACGTAGGAGCATTTGAAGTTTCCGAACATCCATAAACAAATTCGTGTCTATTTGTTTATTGCATTTAGTTATCATTTTCTTTGTTTTAAAGATGCATTGTTGAAGCATTTTATGTGTTTTTCAAATACAAAATTGTTGCATACCAAGTGTTCGAATAAATGCTTCAACTAAAATATTTTTACTCATTCAACTTGCATATATTTTAAATGGTTTACAAAATATTTAATCGATTTCTACGAAGGATTATTTCGAGTATTTTCCGCGTGGTTTAACACAAAACTCAATTTAATTCATCGGTGTTCAATATTTCAATAACCGAGCTATTGTAGTTCAACGGTGATCCCCCCTAACCGATCCCAACAATTGGTATGAAAGCGGGTTGTTCTTGAAAGAACATTGAAACTGATTTTGATGTTTAAAATTCGAAAATTTCAGATTTTTTAAAACATATATATGCAAAACTGAATTTTCGCGCAGCTTGTAACGACCGTGGGAAAAATGGCATATCTCCTTGCTCGAGTGTCTAAATGACGAACCACTTTCTGTGTTGCAAACTAGACTCGTAGAGGTTTACAGTGGTATAAAATCTGCAGCCTAGTTAACTACTTTTTCATCCAAAAAGAGCTGAATATGTGACAGTGGAGGTGGTTAGAGCTGGTTAAGGACTATGACTGCCACATTAGCTACCACCCGAGAAAGGATAATGTGGTTGTAGATGCTTTGAGAAAGGAGAATTCAGTGATTGCTCATTTGTCAGTTCAGATGCCATTGGGCAGAGATTCAAAGGTTCGATCTTGCAGTGTATGTTAGAGGCGATGTACTTAAATCTTTAGACCCTGACAGTTCAGTCGACACTGAGAGACGAGATTCGAGCAGGTCAGTCTTCTGATGAGCAGTTGCAGAAGTGGAGACTGATGGATGAGTCCAAGGGTCTGAGATTGTATTCTATCGAGGATGGCATAGTTCAATATCGCGACCGACTGTGGGTTCCTAATAGTGATTCACTGAGGGAATACATTATGAAGAAAGCACACAGCACTCCATACTCCATTCACCCAGGGAGTAAGAAGATGTATAAGGATATGCAATACTTGCATTGGTGGCCGGGCATAAAGTGAGATATTTTGAATTTTTTGTCTGAGTGCTTGAAATGTCAGCAGTTTAAGGCAGAATATCAGATACCTGCAGGAAAACTTATACCACCCCCTATTCCCGAGTGGAATGGGAGAACATCAAGATGGATTTTGTGACAGGGTTATCTAGGACAATTGGAAGATATAATGTCATCTGGGCGATAGTCGATCGGCTCACTAAATCAGCACATTTTCTACCAATTAAGAAGACTTTCACCATGACTCAATACATAGAGTTGTACATCAAAGAGATAGTCAGATTTCATGGGATTCCAATGCCTATTTGTATCAAACAGAGACCCGAGATTTACATATGCATTCTAGAAGAGTCTGCATCAGGCATTGGGTACCAAATTGCTATTCGGTACAGCTATTCATACTCAGACCGACGGTCAATCTGAGAGAGTGATTCAGATCTTGGAGTATCTATTTAGTGCTTGTGTGATCGACTTCCAAGGCAGCTGGGAGCCGAAGCTACCTCTTTTGGATTTCACATACAACAACAGTTATCAAGAATCTAGGTATGGCTCCTTACAAGTCACTTTATGGGAAAAATTGTTTATCTCCGATCTATTGGGATGAGGTAGGTGAAAGGGTAGAGATGGGTCCAGACTGCAGAGCTAGTTGTCAAGATCCGAGATAGGATGAAGACTTCTCAGAGCCGACAGAAGGTTTATACAAATAAGCGACACAGGGATCTAGAGTTTGCAGTGGGTGACCATGTATTTGTGAAAGTTGCACCTATGAATGGTGTAATGAGATTTGGCAAGAAAGGCAAACTCAGTCCTAGATTCATAAGACCATTTGTGATTCTCGAGAGAGTTGGGACACTAGCCTACAGAGTTGCATTGCCACCGAATCTGTCTGGAGTTCATAATGTGTTCCACATCTCGATGCTACGAAAGTACATGTTGAATCCTTCTCATATGCTGAATTACGAACCTCTACAGTTGACACCGAACCTGACTTTCGAGGAAAAATCTACTCAAATTTTGGACAGACAGGAAAGGAGACTCCGCAACAAAGTGATTCAAATGATCAAAGTTATGTGGCTAAATCATTCTAATAAGGAATCTACTTGGTAAACAGAGTCAAAGATGAGGAGTTGTGGGGACCCGGACGCTAATTCATGTCTTAATCATTATTAAGTATTCAATATAACAATTAATAAAAGTGGGACTAATTTTTTTCTTTTTTTAAAATAAAAATGCGGAAACGTAATAGTAATCTATCTAATATACATGTCAATATCAAAGTACAAGTCCTGTACTACATGTCTCTATCTCAACTAGGTTCAACGACTATACATCCAGTGCTGAATCCTATTCTGCTTCTGGCCCGGATCTCCACGCTAATTATAATCTCTCATCTTCTTCTTGATCCTGATCCTGTCTCACCAGTTGTCATGCACACATACAAACAAGACAACAACCGATTAACTCCGGTGAGAATTACATTCCCTATATAAATCATGTATACATGCATTGAATATAAACATTTATAAAAGCATGAAATAGATATTCATAACATGTATCAAAATCAGAAACATGAATCAATATAAACTCTGAATCACACTCCGTGATTCTTACACTCTGACTCGACTCATCCTAATCTAGGTATCCCGATCTGAACAAGAACATACACCCACCTACACTCCCTATCGGGGTGGTGGTAAGTTCTTATTCACGGAATTTGGCCCTTTCCGTATCGAGTCTCAGAGATAGGAGCTGCTCTACTCCCCAACATATCGATACGACCAAACGTCCGGCGTCTTGGCGAATCAGCCACAGACTAGGCATATCTACCCTGGCATATCTGCAAAACTTCTGTGACAATGTGCAATGGCCCAGTGACGATTCCATCACTATCTGGTACCTCAATCACGAGATCAATCGTCTACGACTAAGCGCATCCGCCCATGACTCAATACATAAATCAATAGATCAAAGATATCAATCCCATTCAATTTCATATATCAATGCAATAAGGTAAAGTATGTGATTTTGGGAAACTCAAGTCGAATCTAGCTCGAGTTGTGCAATCCGCATCAACATCAATTTATACCTTTCGTTTCGATCTGTCGATCTGACTCTATCGAAGTCTCGAACTCACTGCCTTTCAAATCAATCTGGCAATAACAATATCGAATACAATGTATTAATGTATAACTCAATTCAAAACCTGTTCTGATCAATACTCAAATCAAACATAATCTGATCCATATCAACGATATCATGATACAATCTCAATCAATACTGAATCTGATCAAAATCAATCTACTGATGTTTCGACGGCATAACAATACAGTCTTGATAACTCCGTCAATCTCAACATCATAGATATAATACCACAACTCATAATCGATATCAATACGAATCATAATCTTAAATAATAACATGTCATAATATCAAATCTGTACAATCTCGATCATATCAGTTCTGAAAATCATAACAATTACATGCACAGTCTGTTCTTCGATCCGGTTTCGATTATACGATGTCTGATATCGCAACGACAAGATATATGAATCATATCTGATTCTGGCAATATCATAATTTCAAATCATAATAGAATTCAATAAAACTTACGTCCAGTTGTAGCCGGTGTCGATAGGAATACGGTACTGAATTCGGATTAAAATTCTAACGGACGGATCTTTCACAAACTTCAAATTTCTAAACTAAAAGGCGTAAGGATTTTCCACTTTCTTCCTCGGTTCTTTTTCTCGATTCTTTTGCTTTTCCTCTGATAGAAGATGATATATATATTCATGCATGCCAAAGGACGGGTGGCTCATTCTAAAGGCAGCACGTCTCGCGCATATACACGACACTACTCGGCGCATATGCGTGAGACCTTATGTCTCGGCGCGTAGCATCGTGGTAACTCGCGCATATGCGCGCCCCTACTCGGCGCATATGCGCGAGGTCTTTCACAAGTTTCTTCCACCCTCACGCAAATATGCGGAACCATGTCGCATATATGCGCGAGGTCCTCTGCCTGCCTCGCGATTTGATATAAAATTCGTGATTTTTGGACAAAAATTGAGTGAGTTATGACGTTTTTCGTGGGACTGCTCAAACCGTGTTTTCAGAAAATCATGTTATTGATAAGTTCTTGAAGTTTTTGTGTTGGAGGCTTCGTTGGGAACCACCGGGCGATCGTTGCTGCCTTTAGACATGTTTTGTATGAGTTTGGAACGATATTGAGTGTGTGTTTAGTGTCGCTAAGTGCTTGAATTTGTTAGAAGTCGTAAGAAACGCTTGTTGTCAATTTTCGTGTTTATGAGATTGTATTGTGTTAAGACGGGCTTCGTTATTTTGGGACGTATATACGAGTTTAGCTCATAACTATGGTGTCCTAGGAGGGTCTCAAAGTGTTGAATCTTGATCCATCATGTGTCAATTGGGAGAATAGGCATTGTGTAAGAAATTTCTCGCATATGCAGAAAATTCGAAGTCACACGGACCCTGACACGGGGTCCGTTCCTTTACTTCCTTCGAGTAGCAAAATTTGCGTGCGTACACAGACCCCCACACGAACGATGGCACGGGGTCCGTGTCTTTGATTCCTCACAAGTGTCAATTGTCCGAGCCTACACGGACCTCTTGACGGACCCTAGCACGGGGTCCGTGTCCCGTATTCTTTCCGAACATTTCTTTTGCGTACCTACACGGACCTATACACGGACCTGGAGACGGGGTCCGTGTACTCACGTCTTTGGGAAAAATATCATGGTTGCTTTGGGGTTTGACGTCTTGGTTTAGTGCAAGGGTTATTAAGGTCGTGCCATGGGAAATTGTAGAATGTCCTAAGGAATGATTGATCTTTAGAGTAAGTATGATTTCTACGTCTAAGTTGTAAGGCCCGAGATGTTATCAATTTTATGAGACCCCGAAAAGAAAATATTATTGATGGCATTTTTGTAATTAAGTGGAAAAATACTTGATTTAAATTTGATGGCAATTTCGTAATCAAGTGGAAAACTACTTGATTTAAATTTGATGGCAATTTCGTAATTATTGGAGGGCCGATTTGCAAATAGTGAAAAGTTGAGGGACTAAAGTGCAATATTGGCTTGAGTGGGACACTTGGCATATCATGCTTGCTTGAGATATATATTCTCATCTCCCTTGGCATCTACGGGAAGAAAGAATCGAGACTTTCATAGAAAAGTTCTCTCAAGCTTCATTTGATACTAGAATTGTGATTTTGCATGTACATGTGATCCGATTTTTAATCAGAACACAGTTTTGCGATCCCCTCGTCGACAGCTACTACAGGATGTAAGTTTTATTGAGTTCTGTTACGATTCGAAATTATGATATTGGAGGAATTTTTATTTGATCATTATTACGTGTTCTGGGAATACTAGACATCGTAGAATTGAAGTCAGACCGAAGAACAGATTGATTATGGAATTGTTATGATTTTTCATATTATATTGATTGATATTGAACAGATTTAGATTATTAATTGATTATGGATTATATCAGATATGGGTTATGATTTGTAATTAATATCTAGTGATATTGTATTGACGGGAATATCGGGATTGTGCCGTTATGCCGTTGGTTTTGAATTAAATCCAGATTAATCAGATTCAGTGTTGAATTGAGAAAGGAATATTGATATTATGATTCTCGATATGTTGTTTCAGATTTACAAAGACAGTCTTGAGTTCAGAACTGATATTACTTCAGACCGAAACTACAAAAGAAAGGTATAATTCATGTGATATTCGGGAAGATACAACTCAAATGAGATCCCATTTGAGTTTCCCAACCAAAATCACATACTAGATTTATTGTTTATCTTGTAATATGATTTTGATTTGTTTATAGACTTGTATTCAAATCTTTTGAGTTGATTATGCTTAGTTTACAGATTGTTATTCATTGCATTTAAGATAGAGAGTCTTGACAGAACAGTCAAACTTCTAGACGTTCGATGATATCACAACTTAGGGGAAGACCAGTCTCCTATTGTGGATGTGGATACAGATGAGGCCGAAGTCTAGGAATAAGACGTACAGTCACCCCGATTGGGAGGGTAGGTGATAGATCGTCTCATTCACACCGGGATCCCTAGAGTTATAGTTGAGTCGAGTCTAGACATGATTTGACTAGAACTGCATGTGTTTATGGATGTGGTTTCATAGACTATGAAACCCATTTTTATTGCTTTCAGTCATGATAGCATGTTTTTATGATTTGATTTGAGTAGCATGTTTAGCTGATTTGAGTTGCATGCTTATTTTGAGTTAATTTCACAGACTATGAAATCTATTGCTTTTAATTTTATTCATGATAGAATATTTCATGATTTACTCTATGTATATGCATGTTTACCATGTTTTATACTGGGATTTATTCTCACCGGAATATCCGGCTGTTGTCTTGTTTTCTATGTGTGCATGACAACAGGTGGGACAAGATCAGGGTCAAGAAAATGATGAGAGAAGACGAATTTAGCGTGGTGATTCTGGACTTATTGTAGACTTGGTTTAATACTTGAAATTTAGTAGTTAAACCCTAGATTAGTTTGAGTGAATAATGTACATTATTGTACTTTTATACTGAAATGTATTTTGATACTGAGATGTATGTTATTTAGATTCTATTACCTTCTGCACTTGCATGTTTAAAAGAAAATTTTTAGACCCTGTTTAATCTTAATTAACAATTAAATCCCAAAAATGATTAAGAAGATGATTAGCGTCCGGTTCCCCACAACAGGTGGTATCAGAGCGATAGATCCTTTAGACTGAGATAGACTGAGATAGAAGAGAATGAGCAGGGTAGATTGAATTTTTCTTTCCTTGTATGTGATTGCTAGCATGAGATTTATTTTAATGTTGATTGACATGGTGTGTGCTAGCATGATTTATTGCTTTCCCTATTACATGTGGTTTGTTATCTGAGTTGACTACAACATGTAATTACCAAGACTGAATCAGAACCGAGTCTGAATCATAGGTATATGATCAGAGGAGGGCTGAGACAGATTATATAGATTGTGTATTAATTGGTTTGATAAGCAGATATACCTCCACGAAGAATTCCGGAAAGGGGTAGTACTTCGTTTGATCAGATAGATGTGTCAGAAACTCAGAGGGAAATACAGTGGAAGAGGTTTTAGACGTTTCAACCGCCGATTTTGAGGGGGACTGAGATGTCTGAAGAGTGTGAGAATTGGTTAGATGACATAGAACTATTGTTTGAATTACTTGATTATTCAGATGAACAAAGAATTAAACTTGTATTCCACCAGTTAAGAGAGGCTGCCAGAAGTTGGTAGATTACAATCAAAGGAATATTAGAACAACGTGGTACTGTGATCACGTGGGAAGTCTTTAAAGCTGAATTCTGTCGAAGATTTTTCTCCGTTTCCTACCGGGAGGACAGAAGAGCAGAATTTGAGAATTTGAGACAAGGCCCATTGAATATTGATGAATATACCAATAAATTCTCTACTTTACTGCGTTTTGTTCCTCATTTAACTGGAAATGATGAAGACATAGTAAATCAGTTCATCAGAGGGTTGAGTTCGGAGGTAGTCGCATTAATGAATCTGCAGCGACCTTACCATTTTGCTGATATCTTGAGTAGAGCGAAGAGAGCTGATGTAATGCCCGAGAATTTAATTATTGTAATCTGATATGATTTACTGATTATGAATTGATGTAACTATAGCCGGGCCAGTTCGAGATAAGATTTGAGCAAGTATATGAAATTATACAATTTGGGCCGAAGGTATAGCCCCCGGGCGAAAATGTTTGTCCGCCCGAGCGCCATTGAGTGTTGGTAGAAAGCCGAGAGTCCTTCGCCCGGGCGGAACTTTTTGTTCGCCCGAGCGCGCTTGAATAAATTGTGAGGGCCGAAAGTTCTTCGCCCTAGCGAGCAACTTTTGACCGCCCGAGCGACAGGAGATGTTCAGCCGAAACTGACTCGCCCTAGCGGTAGGTTTTGACCGCCCTAGCGAGCGACGTGTAAAATGAAGAATAAGCCACTTGCTTTTATGCATGTCACGGACGTATATATATATATACACATGCAAATCCTTCAGAATGCTTAGAAGAAAATCGTGAAATGGGGGAAAGGCTTTGTTCTGGAGTTTGGAAATTAAGTACGAGAAATCCGTCCGTCAGATTTTGAATCTGACTTCGGTACTGTGTTCCTAGCAACGTAGGCTACAACTGGACGTAAGTTTTGTTACGTTTAGACAAGATTTGAATTTATGATATTGTCAGAATTGAATATGATTCAGATATTAGGTCTCTACTACTGTAGACATTGTAGAATTGAAGTCAGACTGAAGAACAGATTGTTTATGTATTTGTTATGATTTTTGAAAGATATTGACTGAGATTCTATATCAGAATTGTGTTAATATTCAGAGTAGGAATTATGTTGACACAGATTACGAGTTCCAGTATTATATTTGTGATGTTCAGATTGACGGGGTTATTCAGATTGTATTAGTATGCCGTCGAAACATCAGTTGAGTTAGATTGATCAGATTCAGATATGATTTCGATTAGATTGTGATATTATTGATATGACTCAGATTGCAGAGTTCAGATATTGATCAGATTGTATACTGAATTGAATATTGATCAGAACAGATTGTATATTGAGTTATTCACTGATACAGTGTATTCAATATTGTCATTTCAGATTGATATGGACAGATTTGAATACAAGACTTCGTCTTCGTCAGACCGGGACGACAAAGGTATAATTCATGTGATATTCGGGAAGACACAACTCAAATAGATCCTATTTGAGTTTCCCAATAAAATCACATACTAGATTATTGTTTATATTGTTACCTGATTATGCTTTGTTTACAGATTGTTATTCATTGCATTTAAGATAGGAAAGTCTTGACAGTCATTGTCAGACTTCTAGACGTTCGGTGTATCTCAACTTAGGAGCAGGTATTACTCCTATTGCCAGCCGTTGATACAGCTCGAACCGAAGTCTAGGAATAAGACGTACGGTTACCACGATCGGTTGGGTAGGTGACAGCCAGTGACGTCTTATTCACACCGGGATCCCTAGAGTTATAGTTGAGTCGAGTCTAGACATGATTTCACTAGAACTGCATGCTTATATGAATGGGATTCATAGATTATGGAACCCATTGTTATTGCTTTCAGTCATGATAGCATGTGTTTATGATTTAGATTGTATATGCATGCTTATCTGATTCGAGTTGCATGTTCAGTTAGATTAGATTTCATAGATG
Source organism: Primulina eburnea (assembly GCF_022965805.1). Taxonomy (NCBI): domain Eukaryota; kingdom Viridiplantae; phylum Streptophyta; class Magnoliopsida; order Lamiales; family Gesneriaceae; genus Primulina; species Primulina eburnea. The sequence continues at coordinate 27,102,396 of NC_133103.1, read as the reverse complement.
ATGAACTCTATTACTATTGTTATTGCTTTTATGCATGACAGCATGTTTCATGAATTATTATGTGTATATGCATGTTTACCATGTTTTATACTGGGATTTATTCTCACCGGAGTTATCCGGCTGTTGTCTTGTTTTGTATGTGTGCATGACAACAGGTGGGGCTGGATCAGGGTCGAGATGACGATGAGAGAAGACGAGTTAGCGTGGTGATTCCGGACTTGTAGCAGACTTGGTTTATTACTTGAATTTAGTAACTGAACCTTAGATTTAAGTTGTACAGTATTGTACCTTTATACTGAAATGTAGTTTTTATACAGACATGTATATTATTGAGATTCCATTACCTTCCGCAGTTATATTTTAAAAAGAAATTTTTTTAGACCCTGTTTATCAGAACTGATAATTAAATCCCAAAGATGATTAAGAAAAGATTAGCGTCCGGGTCCCCACAACAGGTGGTATCAGAGCTGATAGTTCCTTTAGACTTAGATTATCAGAGCGATAGATCCTTTAGATTGAGATAGTCAGAGTTGATAGATTCTTTAGACTGAGATAGAAGATAATGAGCGGGGTAGATTGAATTTTCTTTCCTTGCATGTGATTGCTAGCATGAGAATTATTTCAATGTTGATCTGCATTGTGTGTGCTAGCATGATTTATTGCTTTCCCTATTACATGTTGTTTGTATCTGAGTTGATTGCAGCATGTAATTGTTAAGCCTGGATCATAACCGAGTCTGAATCAGAGGTATATGATCAGAGGAGGGCTGAGACAGATGGTATAGATTGTGTACTAATCTGTTTGATATTCAGATATACCGCCTCGGAGAATTCCAGAAAGGGGTAGTACTTTGTATGATCAGACAGATATACCAGAAACTCAGATAGATAGATCAGAAAATCAGATAGAAACACAGATGAAGAAGTTTCAGTCGTACAAACCACCGATTTTAAAGGGTACTGAGACGCCAGCAGATTGTGAGAATTGGTTTGATGATATAGAAATTTTGTTCGATTTACTTGACTGTACAGATGAACAAAGGGTTCAAATGGTGCCTTATCAGTTACGAGAAGCCGCCAGGAGTTGGTGGATTACCAGTAGAAGAATGTGGGCACAGAGAGGTACAGTGATGTCGTGGGAAATATTCAGAACTGAATTCTATCGAAGATTTTTCTCAGCTTCGTACCGAGAGGACAAGAAATTTGAGTTTGAGAATTTGAGCCAAGGGCCGCTGAATATTGACCAATATATTGCTAAATTCTCTACTCTAATGCATTTTGCTCCTCATTTAGCTGGAAATGATGAAGCTATAGTAAATCAGTTCATCAGAGGGTTGAACTCAGAGGTAGTTGCATTTATGAATTTGCAGCGACCTTACCATTTTGCTGACATCCTGAGTAGAGCAAAGAGAGCTGAGGCGAGTCTGATTAGACAATTGACAAGGTTGTGTGTGAAGCCACTTCAGACACAGCAATCCCCTCTTCGATATGATCACGGCAGTACGAGTGGGAAGCAAGATTTGCTGAAAGCTCGAAAGAAGCCATTCAAGAAGCTAGGAAGCGATTCATCTAGCTCTAGTGTTTCTGGTCCAAGTTATACTGGAGTGTATTGCAGAAGTTGTGGAGGAAGACATTCCACCGAACAATGCCAGGGAGTGACTGGTAGATGCAATATTTGTGGACAGCCGGGACACTTTGCTAAAGTCTGTCCCCAGAAGCGTTCCCGAAGATCGTAGGGAACAGAGTTCACTCGAAACCACAGATTCAGAATTCACAATAGGTACTAGTCTTTATGATTCTATTGCATATGTATTGATATATACTAATGCATCTGTTAAGAATATCTTTGACTAAGTTGCATGGAGATATGATGTATCTGTTGGGTCTGTATGTACTGTAGTATTGATGTCCTTGCTTGTTGAGAAAGTGTTGATACCAGAGATTTCTGTATATATTGTATACTACAGTAAGATGAAAATGAAATAGAAATAGATTATGATGTACTTGTGTTTCTGATTTGAACGCATTATTGATATATATATGCTGAACAAGTACAGAACTATTATAGATTTCCGTTAGGAAAGTATAAGATTCAGACCAGATATGGCTGAAGAGTAGAGGTTTCACAGTAAGGATTCTAGATTTAGAATTCCTTTGATATCTGTGTGATATATGACTCGAGTATTACAGAAAGGAATAGATAGTATCCTTATGTATTCAGTAGATTTACTGAAATCGAGCCTAGCATTGACAGATATGTCAATGATGTATGAGTTGACTGATGTTGTCAGATAAGATTTTAGATATGCTTTATATCAGACAGATAGATTTCAGAATTGAATTCAGATCAGATAGTTATTGTTGTTTTAGAATTTAAGGCAGAATAGCATTGAAGGTACAGAATGACATTGAATGTACAGAATGCTACAGAATGAATTGAAAGATCAGTAGAAAAGTATTGACCAGGAGTATATCTGATTTAGTGGTTATCTTTGACATATGTCAGTATATTCAGAGATGTTCTGATGATTGTATGCTTATTATATATCTATGAGATTTTGATATATTTGCAGCATCTGATTGATTGAATAGAATATCTGAAGATTTTATTGAATATTCTGAGAACTGTAAGGATTGTATACAGAAATTATTCAGATAAGAATCCCGCTTGAAACAGATTGTATTCAGAATATGCGATATCTGAAGTTAGTATACAGATTGATTTTGATCCAGTCAAGAGTGCAATCAGGGATTGATAAGAAATCGATATCAGAAAGACCAGAAAGTTCAGAAATGTCAGAATTGCTGAGTTTTGCAGATTTTCTTATTCTCTTATTCTCTTATTATGTTATATCTGCTTGCGTATTGTGATTGATCTAAATCAGTATTTGAGACATCTTATATTGTTTTAGGGAGCATATTTTATTTGCAGATGAGATATAACAGTTGATCAGAATGACATGAAGATATGTATCAGAAATCCTTATTTTATGAGTTCACTGAACTCACTGGATCTGTATAGGATATTGATATTTCATTTCTGATTTGAGATTACTGTGGTTTTGAATTCGTATATGATACAGATGGTTGTGAACCGTTGAGAATATATACAGTTCAATTGTATCAGAGTTGTTTCCGAGAGGTACAGAAAAGCGTGATATCGATAGTCAGAGCCGAATACCAGGTAGGTATTTTTATCTTTACTTTATGTTATTAACTGATTTGTGTATATCAAATAGGTCGAATCTGAAAGAACAGATATTGTCAGAAACTTACAGTCATGGATTCAGTGTTCAGTCTGATGATTGAGAATGTATTGTATTCGAACAGATAGTTGTGATAGAGACAAATAAGGTCAGTTATAACAGAATTGTGTTGAAATGTTGGCAGAAATTGTACTGAGGTGTCTGAATTGCTAACAGAAAAGACAGAAAGATAGAAATCAGAAGATGTATTACATACTTAGTATATTTCTGATTCGTCATGGGGAGTATATTTCGATGAATTTCTTAATAAGATTTTCCCAATATTTTCCAGATTGTGATATAATATGATTATGATTGACAGATTACTCAATCTATTCTATCAGTTTGTACCAGATTACGTACAAACAGAACTAGATGACATAGATCGATGTCAAAGAAAGGTTCAGATGGAACAGAAAATTTAAGTAGATTATTACAGATTGTGATTTTGCTTGAAATTGTATTCGTGATAGAGTATATCATGAACTCTCTCTGAGATTGTTTTACAGATTGACAGAAAGTCAGAATGTAATATCCCAGATATTGGAAGACTTTGGTAGAGTTATAGAGTGCTAGATGTTAGCACTAATTGATATAAGTCAGTATTACTGTGTGACAATAGCTATCAGCTTATCAGAAGGATAATGAGATAGTATAGACAAGACAGTATACGAAGAGTACTACAGATTTCTTTTGAAGATAATTCGAAGAAAGATGCAGATAGTTCAGAATGGACAGATTTAAGAAACCAACGTCGGATGATGACGATTGGTAGTTGAAGCTAATGAGTGTTTATGTCTTTGTTTGAGGTAAACAGATTTGTTAACAGCTGATGATACTGATATGTGATGAGCTGTAGATTGGTTTATACGGATGTTGTATAGCCAGTATGATGAGATTGTTGTTGTCAGAATTAGTTTAAGGGGTATTATGACATTATACTTCGTGAATTCTTATTCCAGACTGGAATCAGATATTTGAGTTTTGGTTTAAACTCTGTACGCATTTCTTCTCACATATCTGAATTGATTGTTGTGAGTTCGAGGACGAACTCAGATCTAAGAGGGGGAGAAATGTAATGCCCGGGAATTTAATTATTATAATCTGATATGATATACTGATTATGAATTGATGTAACTATAGCCGGGCCAGTTCGAGATAAGATTTGAGCAAGTATATGAAATTATACAATTTGGGCCGAAGGTATAGCGCCCGGGCGAAAATGTTTGTCCGCCCGAGCGCCATTGAGTGTTGGTAGAAAGCCGAGAGTCCTTCGCCGGGGCGGAACTTTTTGTTCGCCCGAGCGCGCTTGAATAAATTGTGAGGGCCGAAAGTTCTTCGCCCTAGCGAGCAACTTTTGACCGCCCGAGCGACAGGAGATGTTCAGCCGAAACTGACTCGCCCTAGCGGTAGGTTTTGACCGCCCTAGCGAGCGACGTGTAAAATGAAGAATAAGCCACTTGCTTTTATGCATGTCACGGACGTATATATATATATACACATGCAAATCCTTCAGAATGCTTAGAAGAAAATCGTGAAATGGGGGAAAGGCTTTGTTCTGGAGTTTGGAAATTAAGTACGAGAAATCCGTCCGTCAGATTTTGAATCTGACTTCGGTACTGTGTTCCTAGCAACGTAGGCTACAACTGGACGTAAGTTTTGTTACGTTTAGACAAGATTTGAATTTATGATATTGTCAGAATTGAATATGATTCAGATATTAGGTCTCTACTACTGTAGACATTGTAGAATTGAAGTCAGACTGAAGAACAGATTGTTTATGTATTTGTTATGATTTTTGAAAGATATTGACTGAGATTCTATATCAGAATTGTGTTAATATTCAGAGTAGGAATTATGTTGACACAGATTACGAGTTCCAGTATTATATTTGTGATGTTCAGATTGACGGGGTTATTCAGATTGTATTAGTATGCCGTCGAAACATCAGTTGAGTTAGATTGATCAGATTCAGATATGATTTCGATTAGATTGTGATATTATTGATATGACTCAGATTGCAGAGTTCAGATATTGATCAGATTGTATACTGAATTGAATATTGATCAGAACAGATTGTATATTGAGTTATTCACTGATACAGTGTATTCAATATTGTCATTTCAGATTGATATGGACAGATTTGAATACAAGACTTCGTCTTCGTCAGACCGGGACGACAAAGGTATAATTCATGTGATATTCGGGAAGACACAACTCAAATAGATCCTATTTGAGTTTCCCAATAAAATCACATACTAGATTATTGTTTATATTGTTACCTGATTATGCTTTGTTTACAGATTGTTATTCATTGCATTTAAGATAGGAAAGTCTTGACAGTCATTGTCAGACTTCTAGACGTTCGGTGTATCTCAACTTAGGAGCAGGTATTACTCCTATTGCCAGCCGTTGATACAGCTCGAACCGAAGTCTAGGAATAAGACGTACGGTTACCACGATCGGTTGGGTAGGTGACAGCCAGTGACGTCTTATTCACACCGGGATCCCTAGAGTTATAGTTGAGTCGAGTCTAGACATGATTTCACTAGAACTGCATGCTTATATGAATGGGATTCATAGATTATGGAACCCATTGTTATTGCTTTCAGTCATGATAGCATGTGTTTATGATTTAGATTGTATATGCATGCTTATCTGATTCGAGTTGCATGTTCAGTTAGATTAGATTTCATAGATGATGAACTCTATTACTATTGTTATTGCTTTTATGCATGACAGCATGTTTCATGAATTATTATGTGTATATGCATGTTTACCATGTTTTATACTGGGATTTATTCTCACTGGAGTTATCCGGCTGTTGTCTTGTTTTGTATGTGTGCATGACAACAGGTGGGGCTGGATCAGGGTCGAGATGACGATAAGAGAAGACGAGTTAGCGTGGTGATTCCGGACTTGTAGCAGACTTGGTTTATTACTTGAATTTAGTAACTGAACCTTAGATTTAAGTTGTACAGTATTGTACCTTTATACTGAAATGTAGTTTTTATACAGACATGTATATTATTGAGATTCCATTACCTTCCGCAGTTATATTTTAAAAAGAAATTTTTTTAGACCCTGTTTATCAGAACTGATAATTAAATCCCAAAGATGATTAAGAAAAGATTAGCGTCCGGGTCCCCACAGCTGAGGTGAGTCTGATTAGACAGCTAAGGAGGTTGTGTGTGAAGCAACCCCAGACACAGCAATCCCCTCTCATGTTTGATCGCGGCAGTACGAGTGGGAAGCAAGATTTGCTGAAAGCTCGAAAGAAGTCATTCAAGAAGTTGGGGAGTGGTTCCTCTAGCTCAAGTGGTTCCAATCCAAGTCATATTTAATTCTATTGCAGGATTTGCGGAGGGAGACATTCCTCAGAGCAATGCCAAGGAGTGCTTGGTAGATGCAATAATTGTAGACAGCCTGGACATTTTGCGAGAGTCTGTCCATAAAGAGGTTCCCGCAGATTTCAGGGAGCTGGACCATCTGGTGGTAGTGATCGAGAAACAGACCCAAGAGGCACTTGATGATATAGTGACAGGTACTATTCTTTTATGATTAGATTGCATATGTATTGATATATACTAATGCATTCCTTACTATTATCTTTGATTGAATAACATTGATATATGTGGTACATGTTGGGCCTGTGTTTACTGTAGTATTGATACCTTTACCTTGTGAGAAAGAAAGATTGATATCAGAGATTTCTGTGACATATTGTATACTACAGTAAGATGAGACTGAGATTGAGTTAGATTTTGACGTACTTGTGTTTTTTGATTTGACGGCATTACTGATGTTAATATGCTGAACAAGTACAGAACTATTATAGATACCTTTCAAGAGAGTACAAGATTCAGACCAGATATGGTTAATGACAAGAGATTTCACAGTAAGTATTCTAGATTTAGAATTCCTGTGATATTTAGATTGTCTATGACTCGATTTTTACAGAAAGTAACAGATGGTATCCTTATGTATTCAGTAGATGTACTGAAATCGAGCCTAGCATTGGCAAATTTGCCAATGATGTGCGAATTGGCTGATGTTGTCAGATAAGATTTTAGATTTGCTTTATATCAGAAAGATAGATTTCAGAATTGAATCCAGGTCAGATACTGATTGTTGTTTAGAATTCATTATAGAATAACATTGAATGTACAGAATGATACAGAATGAATTAAAAGAATTGAAAGATCAGTAGAAGAGTACCGACACATTTGATTTAGTGTTTCTCTTTGGCGTGTTTCAGTATCTTCAGAGATGTTCTGATGATTCTATGCCTGTTATATCTATGTAATTTTGATATAATTGCATCATTTGATTGATCGAATCGAATATCTGAAAAATGTATTGAATATTCTGAGAACTGTGATGATTGTATACAGAAATTATTCAGTTAAGCATCCTGCTTGAAACAGATTGTATTCAGAGTATGCGATCTCTGAAGTAGTATACCGATTGATTTTGATACAGTGAAATTGTGATCAGGGGCTGATAACGATATCGATATCAGAAAGACCAGAAAGTTCAGAAATGTCAGAAATGTCATAAATGTATTTTGTCTGATTTGGCAGATTATTTTATTCGACTGTTTCTTTATATCTGCTGAATATTGTTATTGTTCTAAATCAGTAGTTGAGACATCTTATATTGTTTTGGGGAGCATATTTGATTTGCAGATGAGATATAACAGTTGATCAGAATGACATGAAGATATTTACCAGAAATCATTGTTTTATGAGTTCACTGAACTCACTAGATCTGTATAGGATATTGATATTTTGTCTTTGATTTGATATTACTGTTGTTGTGAATCCGTATATGCTACAGATTATTGTGAACCGGTGAGAGTATATACAGTTCCAACCAAATCAGAACTGAATTCGAGAATTACAGTAATTCAGGAATGTGATCAGAATGTTCAGAACTAAATTTCAATAATCAGAACCGAGTAACAGATATGTGATTTTGTGTTGCGTATGAGATTGATTATCTTGTGATGTCAGAATGTTTCAGAATTGTATAACAGAATTTGATATCAACAGTCAGAACAGAATACCAGGTAGGTATTTCTTCTTTAATTTATGTTATTAACTGATTTGTTGGTCAGTAGTTAAAATTTGAAATCACAGATAGGGTAAGAAATGCACCGTAGCGGATTCAGTTGTCTTTCTGATAATTGAAAACGTATGATATTCGAACAGATAGTTGTAATATAGACTAATGAGATCAGTTATGACAGAAATTGTATTGAAATATTGGCAGAAATGATACTGAAATTTATGAATTGGCTATAAATGAAAATAGAAAGATAGAAGTCAGAAGATTTAGTACAGACTTTGTATATTTCTGATGAGAAATGGGGAGTATAATTCGATGAATTTTGTAATGAGATTACTACAATACTTTCCAGATTATGATATGATATGTTTGTGATTGACAGATTGTTCAATCTATATCTATTAGTTTGTACCAGATAACGTACAAACATGACCAAATGACACAGATTTTTGTCAAAGATATGGTCAGATTAAACATAATACAGAAATAGAGTATATCAAATAGTGATTTCCGGTTGATTTGTACTTATGACAGAGTATACCATGAGCTTTCTCTTAGATTTGTCACAGATTGACAGACAGTTAGAGTATATTTTATTCAGATATTGGAAGATTTTGGTAGAGTTATAGAGTGCTGGACGTTAGCACTAATTGATATGACTTATTATCACTGCGTGACAATAGCTATCAGTTTATCAGATGGGTAATGAGATAGTTATAGACAAGACAGTATACAGTGAATACTACAGGATTCTTTTGAAGAAAATTCGAAGGAAGATGAAGATAGTTCAGAATGAACAGATTTAAGAAACCAACGTCGGATGATGACGAATGGTATTTGAAGATAAAGCATGTATATGTCCTTGATTGAGATAAACAGATTTGATAACAGCTGATAGTAATGATTTATTATGAGATATGAATTGGTATATACGGATGTTATACAGCCAGTATTGCGAGACTAAGTTTATTAGAGTTATTTTAAGGGGGTATTACGATATTATACTTCTTGAATTCTTATTCCAGATTAAAATCAGAGATCCGTAAAAGAAAATATTTCAGAACGAAGATTATTCTGTTGTTGAAAACACAGTAAGATTGTCAGAATATCAAAGAAACTATTTGAGAGATAGAATCTAATATAAGATTGAGATTTCAGAATAGATTCATTGAGATGAGTTTCTGATTTAAACTCTGTATACAATTCTTCTGATATATCTGAATTGATTACTTGCGAGTTCGTGGACGAACTCAGATCTAAGAGGGGGAGAAATTGTAAGGCTCGAGATGTTATCAATTTTATGAGACCACGAAAAGAAAATATTATTGATGGCATTTTTGTAATTAAGTGGAAAAATACTTGATTTAAATTTGAACGCAATTTCGTAATCAAGTAGAAAACTACTTGATTTAAATTTGATGGCAATTTCGTAATTATTGGAGGGCCGATTTGCAAATAGTGAAAAGTTGAGGGACTAAAGTGCAATATTGGCTTGAGTGGGACACTTGGCATATCATGCTTGCTTGGGATATATATTCTCATCTCCCTTGGCATCTACAGGAAGAAAGAATCGAGACTTTCATAGAAAAGTTCTCTCAAGCTTCATTTGATACTAGAATTGTGATTTTGCATGTACCGGTGATCCGATTTTTAATCAGAACACAGTTTTGCGATCCCCTCGTCGACAGCTACTACAGGATGTAAGTTTTATTGAGTTCTGTTACGATTCGAAATTATGATATTGGAGGAATTTTTATTTGATCATTATTATGTGTTCTGGGAATACTAGACATCGTAGAATTGATGTCAGACCGAAGAACAGATTGATTATGGAATTGTTATGATTTTTCATATTATATTGATTGATATTGAACAGATTTAGATTATTAATTGATTATGGATTATATCAGATATGGGTTATGATTTGTAATTAATATCTAGTGATATTGTATTGACGGGAATATCGGGATTGTGCCGTTATGCCGTTGGTTTTGAATTAAATCCAGATTAATCAGATTCAGTGTTGAATTGAGAAAGGAATATTGATATTATGATTCTCGATATGTCGTTTCAGATTTACAAAGACAGTCTTGAGTTCAGAACTGATATTACTTCAGACCGAGACTACAAACGAAAGGTATAATTCATGTGATATTCGGGAAGATACAACTCAAATGAGATCCCATTTGAGTTTCCCAACCAAAATCACATACTATATTTATTGTTTATCTTGTAATATGATTGTGATTTGTTTATAGACTTGTATTCAAATCTTTTGAGATGATTATGCTTTGTTTACAGATTGTTATTCATTGCATTTAAGATAGGGAGTCTTGACAGAACAGTCAAACTTTTAGACGTTCGGTGATATCACAGCTTAGGGGAAGATCAGTCTCCTATTGTAGATGTGGATACAGATGAGGCCGAAGTCTAGGAATAAGACGTACAGTCACCCCGATTGGGAGGGTAGGTGATAGATCGTCTTATTCACACCGGGATCCCTAGAGTTATAGTTGAGTCGAGTCTAGACATGATTTGACTAGAACTACATGTGTTTATGGATGTGGTTTCATAGACTATGAAACCCATTTTTATTGCTTTCAGTCATGATAGCATGTTTTATTTGATTTGAGTAGCATGTTTAGCTGATTTGAGTTGCATGTTTATTTTGAGTTAATTTCACAGACTATGAAATCTATTGCTTTTAATTTTATTCATGATAGAATATTTCATGATTTACTCTATGTATATGCATGTTTACCATGTTTTATACTGGGATTTACTCTCACCGGAATATCCGGCTGTTGTCTTGTTTTGTATGTGTGCATGACAACAAGTGGGACAAGATCGGGGTCAAGAAAATGATGAGAGAAGACGAATTTAGCGTGGTGATTCTGGACTTATTGTAGACTTGGTTTAATACTTGGTTTAATACTTGAAATTTAGTAGTTAAACCCTAGATTAGTTTGAGTGAATAATGTACATTATTGTACTTTTATACTGAAATGTATTTTGATACTGAGATGTATGTTATTAAGATTTCATTACCTTCCGCACTTGCATGTTTAAAAGAAAAAAATTTTAGACCCTGTTTAATCTTAATTAACAATTAAATCCCAAAGATGATTAAGAAGATGATTAGCGTCCGGGTCCCCACATAAGTTATGCAAGTTAAGTAGGCAATTTCATATTAGTATGTCGCAGCAACGACCCCAGTCGAAGTCCAACAAATCCTTCAACGCCAAGTAAGTATGTGTGACGTGCAAGAAAATATTTTAAGTTTTTGAGGTATGCTAAATGTCTCGTGAACAAATTATGTTTAGGATTGGAAAGCGTTAAATTATGAACGGGGAACAATCCGCCCGTTAAATTATGAACGGGTTAGATCGACGTTGGAAAGCGTTAAATTATGAACGGGGATCTCATGTATGTGGCAGTGGATACGTCCCTGTCAGCCCAGTACTGTGGTTTGTCTAATCAGGCATTTATTATGTTACGGGTCACTTGCTTTGAAACATGCCTCTACGCAAAATGATTAAGTTATGTATGTTCTAGTACGCAGTATGTTTATGACAAGTTTCACATTATGGCACGTCTATGTTATGTATGTATGTTCAAGTTTTAGTACGCAAATTCAAGTTTAAGTATGTATGTTCTATTTTAAAGTTGCATGCGGTTTTATTATGTAGTACTCGCTATTCCCCATTTTATACGTGTTGAGTCTTTAGACTCACTAGACTTGATCGATGCAGGTAAGTATGTTGATAAGGAGACAAGAGGTGGCGACCAAGGGGCAGGCTTGGACTGAGCGGGAGGCTAACCCGAGGACCGCAATGTTTATGTTTTTATGCAAATGTTAATTTACTCTGATTTCATGCTTTGAAGGAAACATTTTGAGCAAACCTTTTGTAAGCAAATTATATTGTACTTATTTTGAACAACCATGTCTTATGGAGGACTTGGTTGAGATATTTTTATGGCAAACTTTGAATGTTACTTTATGTTTAAGAAAATTTTTAATTTTCCACAAATTTTGTGTATGAAAAGTACGGTACGTTACAGCTCCTGGCTCTACTCCAAGCATCAGCAAAATTATAGGGTCAACCCGTATACTATTTCGAACAGCGACCAAAGTGTCCTTACTCGCCTTTTTCTCGGCTAAAGCTAGGTCGGCCTCTGCTTACCAATGTTAATATCTCAGGATTCAATCCCTTAACAAACTGATCAGTCACAACTTCATCATTCCCAGCCACGTGAGGAGCAAAACATAACAGGGTAGAAAATTGAGCAACATATTCTTCAATGTTTAGCTGTCCCTTTTTCAAATTTTCAAATTCTGCCCTCTTATCTTCTCGGTACGAAACTGGGAAAAACCTTCGATAGAATTCAACTTTAAAGATCTTCCACGTAATCACTATACCACGCTGTTCCAAGGCTTCCTTGGTTACAATCCACCAGCTCTTTGCGACTTCCTGTAACTGGTGTCCAATCAGTTTAACTCTACGTTCATCCGAGTACTCAAGTGAATCGAACAATATCTCTATATCATCTATCCAGTTCTCACAATCAACAGTCGTCTCAGTACCCCTCAGAATCGGCGGTGTCAATGACTGAAACCTCTCCGACTGTATTTCCATCGGAGTTTTTGACACATCCATCTGATCAACCAAGATACTATCCTGTTCTGGGATTCTTCGAGGAGATAAATCTGATTATCAAAAGGGTTAGTAACCACATACCACCAACCTATTTCAGTCCTTCTCTGATCATCTTATTGCTGATCAAGAATCGGTTCTGATTCACTTTAAATAATACATATTACCAAATTAAATCAGATTACTCAAGTAACATGTATTACAAAGCAGTAAATCATGCTAGCCATCAAAACAAGGAAAGAAAACTCAATCTACCCCGCTCACTAGCTTCTATCTCAATCTAAAAGATCTATCGCTCTGATACCACCTGTTGTGGGGACCCGGACGCTAATTCATGTCTTAATCATTATTAAGTATTCAATATAACAATTAAGAAAAGTGAGACTAAATTTTTTTTCTTTTTTAAAATATAAATGCGGAAACGTAATAGTAATCTATCTAATATACATGTCAATATCAAAGTACAAGTCATGTACTACATGTCTCTATCTCAACTAGGTCCAACAACTATACATCCAGTGCTGAATCCTATTCTGCTTCTGGGCCCGGATCTCCACGCTAACTCTAATCTCTCATCCTCTTCCTGATCCTGATCATGTCCCACCTGTTGTCATGCACACATACAAACAAGACAACAGCCGGATAACTCCGGTGAGAATTACATTCCCAGTATAAATCATGTATACATGCATTTCATATAAACATATATAAAAGCATGAAATAGATATTCATAACATGTATCAAAATCAGAAACATGAATCAATATAAACTCTAAATCACACTCCGTGATTCTTAGACTCTGACTCGACTCATCCTAATATAGGGATCCCGATCTGAACAAGAACATACACCCACCTACACTCCCGATCGGGGTGGTAGTACGTTCTTATTCACGGACTTTGGCCCTTTCCGTTTCGAGTCTCAGAGATAGGAGCTGCTCTACTCCCCAACATATCGATACGATCAAACGTCCGGCGTCTTGGCGAATCAGCCACAGACTAGGCATATCTGCCAAACCTCTGTGATAATGTGCAATGGCCCAGTGACGATTCCATCACTATCTGTTACCTCAGTCACGAGATCAATCGTCTACGACTAGGCGCATCCGCCCATGACTCAATACATAAATCAATAGATCAAAGATATCAATCCCATTCAATTTCATATATCAATGCAATAAGGTGAAGTATGTGATTGTGGGAAACTCAAGTCGAATCTAAATCGAGTTGTGCAATCCCGCATCAACATCAATTTATACCTTTCGTTTCGTTCTGTCGATCTGACTCTGTCGAAGTCTCGAACTCACTGCCTTTCAAATCAATCTGGCAATAACAATATCGAGTACAATGTATCAATGTATAACTCAATTCAAAACATGTTCTGATCAATACTCAAATCAAACATAATCTGATCCATATCAAAGATTTCATGATACAATCTCAATCAATACTGAATCTGATCAAAATCAATCTACTGATGTTTCGACGGCATAACAATACAGTCTTCATAACCCCGTCAATCTCAACATCACAGATATAATACCACAACTCATAATCGATATCAATACGAATCATAATATTAAATAATAACAGGTTATAATATCAAATATGTACAATCTCGATCATAACAGTTCTGAAAATCATAACAATTACATACACAGTCTGTTTTTCGATCCGGTTTCGATTATACGATGTCTGATATCGCAACGACAACATAAATGAATTATATCTGATTCTGGCAGTATCATAATAGAATTCAATAAAACTTACGTCCAGTTGTAGCCGGTGTCGATAGGAATACGGTACTGAATTCGGATTAAAATTCTAACGGACGGATCTTTCACAAACTTCAAATTTCTAAACTAAAAGGCGTAAGGATTTCCACTTTCTTCCTCGGTTCTTTTTCTCGATTCTTTTACTTTTCCTCTGATAGAAGATGATATATATATTCATGCATGCCAAAGGACGGGTGGCTCATTCTAAAGGCAGCACGTCTCGCGCATATACACGACACTACTCGGCGCATATGCGTGAGACCTTATGTCTCGGCGCGTAGCATCATGGTAACTCGCGCATATGCGCGCCCCTACTCGGCGCATATGCGCGAGGTCTTTCACAAGTTTCTGCCACCCTCGCGCACATGCGCGGAACCATGTCGCTCATATGCGCGAGGTCCTTTGCGTGCATCGGGCATATGCGCCCGTCGGGGTCGCGCATATGCCCGAGGGTTTTCCTCGCACATAATTCGAATCATCTTCCTTCTTTTCTGGTCTAATCCGTTTCGTCTATAATCACATCAATTTATCCCCAAATCATTTCAGATTACGATAATCAAATTCTCGGGCCTTACAGGAGTCGCTACCCAGGGCTTTTCGGTAAGTTTTAAATTTCGAGGATGAAATTATAGTTAGGGGGAATTGTAAGGTCTAGAAATTCAAACATAATCTAACTACGTGCATATCTAGGGTATTATTAAAAATACTTAATTAAATGTTTAAAATGCATTTAATGTATTTTTATGACATGATTGTATGCATAATATATGGATTTTGGTAGTATTTGATGCTCGAACGAGGAACAAAGACTGGGGACAATTTAAGGAAAATGTTTTTATTTAATAATTATTTTTAATTATTTAATATAGATTTTTTTAATAGGTGATTTTTGAAAATAAGGAATATTATGATATTTTTACACGTCGAGCCATATTTTAAACTCGTAGTCGATTTTTAGCAAAATGGAGGATTTTTTGAGGGTTTGGGTAATTTTTTGAAAAGGTAAAAAAACGAAATATTTTAGTGCGTGTTATTAGGCCTAATGGGCTTGTTTTAGTATATTTTTGGGCCAATCCCACTACACCTAATTATTTTTAAAACCTTGGCCTAATAGTCACTCATTTTATTATCAAAATCCCACCCAAACCGTAGCCTCCTCACTTCCTCTCGGCCGCACCTCTCACACACTCACATCAGCAGGTTATTTCTCATTTTCAAGGATATTTCAGTAGGATTATCGTCTCGTCCTTCGGTGGTCGTCCCTCGCTTCGTTGGTTTGATTTTCAAGTGTTTAGACGCAAAGGAACGCCCTATATATTTGTTTTCTCGTCTTTCACACCATAATATGTATATTTGAATGTTTATGCATGATCCATTGCAGATCTCATGTTCCCTTTGCGTGTTTCTTTGAATTTCATGAGAAAACTTGACTTTCATGACATATGGCTCACGTTTTTTGATATGTAATGGAGGGACTGCCAAGGCTCGGTGGTTAGGGGTAATGTTACAGCAGGTTTGAAGGTGTTTAGATGTAAAGATTGGTTTTGGAACAAATCCTTGTAGGGGCCGATAAAAATATTCTTGTATTGGCTTGGGTTCGGTTCGAATGAATTATGGAAGGTAAGCTGTTGTGCTAAGGTCGTTCCAGGCCTTCGAATGAATTATGGCAGGTAAGCTTCTGTCTAGGGTCGATTCGAATGAATTATGTACCGCTGGTCATGGGCTATGGGCAGATCGAAGGAGCTAGGGTTGGATAGGTTCTGTTTTGGCTTGATTAGGTGAACTATGCACGTTCGTGTGCATGGGGTTGGGGACCAGGGTTAGAATAGCCTAGGAGGGTCCAGTCGAGTCCTAGGAGTAGTTGGGTTGAGGCTGGTCCGGGTGGTTTGGACTAGGGTTTAATTAAGAGCTTGACTTGGAGTTAGGGTTTTCAGTTGCCTTGTGCAGAAAATTCAGCAACATGTACGGATTTTTCGAAGGTCTTAAGCAGTCTAAATTATGTGGTTTAAGGGCTGGTCATGTGTGGTTTAGTCAAGGTTTAAGTTTGGGAAATTTTGATTGTGTTTCGGATTGGTTCGGGTTAAAACCGGGTATGTTTTAAGGTGTTTTAATAAGTTTATTTCGGGTCGAAATTTTAAGTTCTAGGGGTAAAATGGAAAAATGGTAATATTCACACCTGAATCGAGTTACCGATCCTGGTAGTGCCCCGACAACTGAAAAAACATGTTTAAAATGATTTTATATGAATATGGAATTTTCATGAAAAATCTGAAATACGTTGCATGATTGTTTTCAAGAAAAATTATGTATATGCATGAAATTTTATTGAGTGATGAATATGATGGCATGTTTGAAGGAGATGACTTGGTTGTGACTAATATGAACACGAATACGAACATGAAACATGTAATGCCAAGGCTCAATTGACAGGTGAGAGTGTCGCTAATGTCCCCGTCGCTGGTACCATGGTTATATCTAGATGGATACATAGAACAGAAGCTGATACAGAAGTCACAACTAATGATCTGAACTCAATAAAGGGAAAACAAATACGTTTATGATGACATGATTTGATAATGTATACGTTTATGTTATGGTTACGTATATGGGCATGCTTTAAAAATGTCATGAAAGTTATTTTAATTACAGTACTTTTCAATGTTGCTTGATATGTAAATGTACTTTGTTAGGACGATTAAGGTGTATTGAGTCTTTAGACTCACTAGGTGTGATTGATGCAGGTAAGCAGTTTGTTGATGAGGAAACTGGAGGTGCTGATAACTGAGTGGACTGAGCTGGTGGCGCACTGGAAGCCCGAGGACCTTCGTTACTTCTGCATTTCATGATTTTAAGATGATATTTTTAAACAATTTTAAAAGGTTGCGGATTTTACTGGGTTGAGGAATTTTGACAAATTTTATTATTCTTGGTATTTTACGTTTAACAGTAACGTTTCAGTCGATTACACTTTTGGATTTTAATACCATTTATTTTATTCAGTAGTTGGGTCGTTTGGTAAATCGCGTCGGACATTAGGAAGTGTATCTTATATTTTAAACAGGTTTCTAATCGCATGTTTTATTGGTAAGGCCATGGAAATGTTCTTTCATACAGATGGGTGATCATATGATGATTCACTGAACAATCCTCTCTCGGACTGTCCAAGTGGTTCTCAATTATCTTGTGCAATAGTATGCAGTTAGGGTTGTACACCATTAGTTCTTTGACATGGGACAATGTAGGGCCTCGGCGTACTAGCAAATACATTATAATCGGGTATTCATCGTTTACCTACGGATAAAGATATCCTATGTGGTCTGATGAATTAATAGTGCGAAGAATCACTGGCCAGAGTAAGAAGTGCATTTTTGAAATGTGTTTCCTCAGTTGCACATACCACGACACTAATAATACTCAAAGATAAATCACATCGTTATGAGAATTGATGGATCAGTTTGGACACCTGCGAGGGTGCTACAAACACAATGTTCTCAATGAGCTGCAATATCTCGCGTTATAAGAATATAAACACCGATGAATTAGATCGAGTTTGGTTTTAAACCAAGCGAAAAATACTCGAAGTAATCCTTCGTTAAGAAAGCTAATCAGTTTAAAGCTTCTAACTTATGTAAACTGATTAACTGATACAAGGGGGATCAGTTTGAGCTTGTATCAGTTCAGTTGTGGTGAGAACTGAACTGATATCAGCTAAACTGATCAAATCATTTTAAAACAAAATTTAAGCAGTTAAGTACACAAGATATGTTTATGGATGTTCGGAGACTTCAACTGCTTCTACTTCACCCCTTCTACCACCTCGGGTAGGTTCAACTAAAAGAATTTGATTTATCAAACGCCTTGTCCAAACCTACTCAGCTTAGGACTTATACTACTACTGCTGTAATGCCCGGGATTTTTATCTATTAATTTGTGATTATTGATTATAATTGACGTGATTATAGACAAAAAGGATCGGATCGGGGAAAGATGAGAAAATACAAGAAGTGATGTGCGAGGACAGTATTATTGACGCATATGCGCGACATGACGCACGCACATGCGCGCGCGATGTGAGTGCGCGCATATGCGCGAGTCATCCGAGAAGCTGAGTACAGTTCCAGAGAACCTCGCCCGTATACGTGGAGATGAGGCGCGCATATGCGCGAGCTGTTGAGGAGAAAGGTGTCGAGCCCAGTAGGTCTCGCGCATATGCGCCGAGGAGGGTCGCTCATATGCGCGAGACGTTCTGCACTTAGATGAAGCCACTTGGTCTTTACATGCATGATATATATATCAAATATGCATTGTCCATCAGATGAAGAAGAAAGAACCGAGGGAAAACTCTGGAAAATTTTCAACTTTCATATTAAGAAATTGGATTTGCGAAAGATCCACCCGTCCGATTTTCAATCCGACTACAGTATTGTATTCCTATCGACACAGGCTAAAACTGGATGTAAGTTTTCTTAAGTTTTGATATGATTTGAAATTATGATATTGTCAGAATCAGATATGATTCACATATGGTGTTCTTGACATGTTAGACATCATATAATTGAAACCAGATTGAAGAACAAATACCGTATAGAATTTTTATGATTTTCGGAGTTGATTTGATTGAGATTTGATATCAGATTCGTACTGTTATTGATTATGAGATATTTGGATTGATATCTGACTGATATTGTATTGCTGGGTATATTGAGATTATGTCGTTATGCCGTTGAAACAGAATTTGATTTAGTTCTAATTATATCCATTATTGATTGAGTGGGGTATTGATATTATACTTCTTGATATTGTCATTGCCAGATTGAGTATTGACAGATTTAAATCAGAGACTTTGATAGAGTTGGATCGACAGAAAGAAATGTATAAATCAATATTGATTCGGGATTGCGCAACTCGAGTTTGATTTAACTTGAGTTTCCCAAAATCACATACTGAATTGCCATTGCCTTGATATGTTGCAATGTGTGAAATTGATATGCTTATTCTATTGATTTATAGCAAAAGCATGAGTTAGAGTCTTAGGCAGATATGCCTAGTCTTTGGCAGAACCGCCAAGTCACTGGACTTTTGGGTACATATCGATGTGCTTAGGAGTAGATCGACTTCTATTGCAAATATTCGATATAGATAGCCAAAGTCAGGGAATAAGGACGTACCACCATCTGGCTGGGGAAAGTAGGTGGGAGAATACGTTCTTATTCAACCGGGATCCCTATATTAGAAATGAGTCGAGTTTGAAGTGACGAGTCTAGAGTTTAATGTATTACTTTATATCGATACATGTCTTTCAGATTTGTTACATGCTATTGATATGTGTTTCATGCTTTTATATATGCTTTTATATGACTGCATGTTTGCATTTTTATACTGGGATTATATTCTCACCGGAGTTATCCGGCTGTTGTCTTGTTTGTATGTGTGCATGACAACAGGTGGGGCAGTATCAGGATCAGGATCAGGAAGAGGATGAGAGATTCAGAATTAGCGTGGAGATCCGGACTTAGAGTAGATTAGTTTTCAGTACTTAATATAGTGACTGAACTTTAGTTGAGATAAATAAATGTTGTACAAGATCTGTACCTTTATTTTGATATGTATATCAGATCGAATACATTACGTTTCCGCATTTTCATTTTAGAAAAAGAAAATTAGGTCCCACATTACTTAATTGTTATATTAATTCTTAATAATGATTAAGAAAACGAATTAGGTTTGGGTCCCCACAACTGCCTAACCTAATTCCTAGCCTAGATTGAAGACAACACCTTCCAGTCAACATTTGTTTAACATCTATGTGTTAAAGACTACTTACACAAGTTTATTGTGTTTGTGGAAGACTCAGTCAGCTATCCAATACGCTCTATTTTTTGTATGTATGTGAGTTATTGTGTGTTTGCATGTGTGAGAACTGATATAAGAATACAACACGAAGTTGTTATCACACTTGGAGGGAGTTGTGCTTCTAATCTAAGCTGATAACACTTTGAAGTGTTCCCTTAGATCTGGCTAATTGCTTCTTGTAAGCTGATATGCGTTGAGCATGCCCTTCTCTCTTAATTTTCACACTTGTATATTTTTCCACACACAACACATTTGTATATTGATGATCTTGGTCTGGTATTTGTAGAGGCGATGAGACCATACAACAAGACTCATCAAATATGTTCGTTGTAATTTGAATCTGTTCCTAGAATTTTGTCTGTACTTTCCGTTAGCCATTTTGGAACGTTTTGGCTTTAAGCTCTGCTGCAACATCCATTATTTTCCTTTGACTCGACAAAATCTTTTCCTCAATGCGCACAGCTAGATTCCATTTGAATAAGCTTGTCATGTTCTGCAAACTGATTGATTCCTAACTGATGTTCTAAACTGGTCAATTGAATTATTCTTGAACTGGTTTGGTGAAATCAGTTGGCTCGTCACCTAAACTTATTTCACTGCTTCAGTTGAGATGTGAAAATCATTTGACTTGGACAGCTGAGCTCTTCATCAGCTGACCGGGCTTCCGAAGGTCTTATTCTGAACCACCTATCAGATGAATAATCAATTAAACTGGTTTTTGATATATCTGTTGAACTAATTCAGTTTGAGCAATCAGTTGAATCTTTTAGTTTTGCATCTCGATAGCTTCAATTTTGGCTCGATAACTGACCAATTCGAATCTTGCTCAGTTTCAGCTTCGGCGCACTTAGGTAAATTCATTAGAAACAAAACAACAAGTTTTGCTAACATCAAAATCAAGATTGCGAACATGAAATATTTCAACAAGAATTCATATGAAACCCTCGATATACTAAGGGTTGCAGATTCGATCAGGATATATATGAGTTAAAGGGACCGTAGTATACACTAACCATGACTTAAGGTTCTTGCAGGCACTATAAGCGATACCTAGAAGATAATGGGGCGATGCTACTAGACGCTCTTACGATCATCTGACAGATGCAATCAGAAATGAGTTTTGACATTCTTAATCAAAGAGTTGATGAAAAAAATGAGCCTAATTAGGGTAAGCCTGGATAAGAATAAACGTTATCTGAATCACATGGAGAAATGATGTAATGCCCAAATTCAGTACACGTATATCCCATGCATTTGATTAATCATTAAATTATTTATTTAAATTTTAAAATGAGTCTAAGTAGTGCATGATTTATTTAAATGCATTATTTTAAATTAATTATGTTTATGTGATGCACGTTAAAATGTTTTTCGAGTTTCATGTTTCAGGCGATTATTCGAGACGGAATCGAGGAAAGGACCGGTGATGATTCTTGGCAAATTTAAATATGCGGTATTTTATTTCAAAAGCTAGGATTGGGCATTTTTAAATAATTTATTTAGTTTATCATTTTAAAGCCTTATTTATTTGTTTAGTTATTTAAGAGTTTAAAACTTTTAAAATCAGCATTTTGTGTGCATTATTTTAATAGAGGTATTTTAGTAAAGTTTAAAGGGGGTAGTATTTTAAATAGTTTTATTTATTATTTAATTAAGCAATTTACACCCTAAATTCCTATTAACACACACACACACACACATTATTTCACACACTACTTATTGGCTAAACACACACACACTATCACAATTCACATTTTTTATTTTAAAACTAGGGTTCTCCCTACTCTAGTGCAGCCGCCCCTCCTCCACTAGATTTCCAGCAAGTTTCGTGTATTTTATGACAAGAAAATCGTGGCACAATCGTCCCGGATCAACCTCGCTTCTATCTCCGCTTCGGTATCGCCGTTTCGGTAACGTTTATCATCAAAGGCAGGTATAATCTCTCTTTTCTGCGTCGATCATGTCATAGTATATGTTGCGTTGTTTTATGCGTAGAATCCATGTGTGATGTGTAGTAGTTTGGGCAGGAAATTTATCGATGCGTTTTGCAATAGTTTTTAGATCTAAAATCCCGTTTTTCACTGTATTTTGGTTTACTGCGATTTTTCATTCAAGAATCTGAGAAAACTTTCAACGCAAAAAATGTAGAACGTTTCGATACCTTCGATTTGATATAAATTTAGAATTATTTGGATAAAAATTGAGTGAGTTATGGCATTTTTCGTGGGACTGCTCAAACTGCGACTTTTACGTAAATTGTGTTCTTGAAGTTTATTTGTTACAGGGTTCGTTGGGGATCGACGGGCGATCATTGCTGCGTGTAGATATATTTTTATTGATGTGGGGATGGTTATTAACATTTCGTTTCATGTCATTAGGCATTTGGGAGATTGAATAGTCGTTTACCGTTTTGTTGTCAAAGATCGTGTTTACGGGTTTAGTGTGTACTCGTAATTGCGGGGTTGTTTTGGAGACTTTTGGGAGGTTAGGTGGAGCCGAGTCAATGCCCTAGTATCCTAGGACGGGTCTCGAAGCGTTGTTCACTGTCGGTGTGATCGAATTTGGGGAGATTAAGTTTCTAAGTCGTAGAGCACAGCGCACTCGGCGCCCGAGCGGTAATTTCTTACCGCCCGAGCGCCACTCCTTCGGTTCAGTGTAGGCGACCAGTAGACCTGGCGCCCGAGCGTTAAAGTTTCACCACCCGAGCGCCACCCCTTCTGTCCAAATATTTTGTTCCTTCGTCTTTTCAAATTTTAATAGTGAGTTCATGTCTTTTATGGTTGGGAAATGTTCAAACGGCATCTTAGAGTTTGTTTCGGGGTTTGATGTCCTGGTTAGTATAAATAAACGAGGTCAAGTCCCGAGTGATTTAGAATGTCATAAGCCATTTATGCACTTCGGTGGTGAGCTCGAGTACCTACGTTTAAGTTATGCAAGTTAAGTGTTGAAAGTCATGTTAGTGAGCAGCGGCGGCCCCAAATGAAATCCAACGAAACCCTCAACACCAAGTAAGTATGTCGACGTGCAAGAAAATATTTGATTTTTGAGGTATGCTAAATGTCTTGTGACCAATTTATGAATGGTTTTGGAAGTCGGTGAACGTGGCCGATGACCTC
>NC_133103.1:26712328-26778584 GCF_022965805.1 Primulina eburnea | reverse complement strand
TTCAAAACATGTCAAAACGTAGCAAAACTTACGTCCAGTTGTAGCCTACGTTGATAGGAATTCAGTATTGAAGTTGGATTACAATTCAGACGGACGGATTTCTCAGAAAAGGCGTAAGGATTTTCTACACATATACAGAAGCTTTTCTTGATTTCCTCTGAATGAATATATTAACGTTTGTACATATATATATCTATATACATACACGTTTGCATGCAAGTGACCAAGTGGCAATTTCACGTTTTGCATGACTCGCGCTCGGGCGGTTAATCTCTACCGCTCGAGCGCGGCACATTCTGTCCGAAGATCAACTTGATCACCACTGGCGCTCGGGCGGTAACTTTCTGCCGCTCGAGCGCCAGACGTTCTGTCCGACTTTTTCTTTTATGGTGTATTGGCGCTCGGGCGGTTCTTTTCTACCGCTCGAGGGCCAGATGTTCTGTCCAACATCTTGGCTCATCATGCCACGACGCCCGGCTTCTTCATTCTAGTTCGTATAACTTCAACCCTTAATCCATAAATCATTTCAGATTACGGTAATCAAATTCTCGGGCATTACATTGGCTGTCCTAGGAACTGTAGCCATGGTTAGAACCATCCCTTATCATGTCTAGGACGTGACCAAATCACCCTTTCAAGGTTTGGTTCACGGCTTCAACAGATTTTTACATTTACATGGCACATGTTCCTCGGTTTTTAAATTTCTGAAATCTGTAGGAGTGTGTTCCGGTTTTGAGGGTTTGAATGGATTGTGTTTGGCTTTTAGCCCTTATCCATGGTCCATACCATACCTTAGGATGTTGGTAAGAGTCCTTGGGCGGTGGTTCAAGCCATTGGTTATTAAATTTCAGAGTTTACACCACATACACACAAGCTGCTACTGCTGTAATTTGACAGCAACTTGCAGTTCGGTTTTGGTGCTTGTTTGAGTTCTTGGTTGGCTTTTAGCCCGTGGCCTTGGATTGGACACAACCTCAATGAGTTAGGAAAGTCATGTTTTTGGCCGTTCATGATTTGGTCGAGTTTAGAGGTCGTACGAGAATTTACGGTGAAAGGTGCCAAAATGACTCTCGAAAGAGTGTTTTATGTTTTTGTGTTCCATTCACCTATTTTCGTGTTTTAAAGTCCTTGTGCATATTTTTCAGTTTGTTTGAGGTATTTTTAATCATGGTTAAATGTCGGTTTAATGTTGGTTCGGGTTGGTACGATACCATGATTAAAAATCAAGTGGTTGGTCCTAAGAGTCTCATTTTTTGTTCTATTGTTGAGTTTTGGTTCTATTGTCAAGTTTAAGTCAAGATAATATTAATTGCATGTGTCACATATTAGAGTTAAGTCGCAGCAAGCATGGGAGCGATTCAACTCATCCGATAAAAATAAGGTTATAATTATATTACGTGCATAAAAATATAAAATTTTTATTTTTTAGATATATGCTATATGTCTTGTGGTCATCTTATGTTTATGGGTTTGGAAGTCGGTAGGCGCAACCGAGGACCTCTCCACCCGGTGACTTACGACCAGTTTATGATTATGTATGGGTACAGACATCCAGTCCAAGGGCTGTGATTGATCTCTACCGCCCAGTATACTGTGGTTTAGTATGATCAGGCGCTCACGTTATGTTATGGGCCACTAGCTTAGAAACATTATCTCTACCAGAAAATTATATTATGTTATAACAGAGCTCTATTGAGCAAAGATTTTACGTATGATTTTCAGATATGCACGTAGTTATAATTATTCATGATACGATTTTCACCGTACGCTTTACGATACTTTATTTTTACGTTGCATGCGATTTTATGATCTATTTACTTGTTATTCACGATATATACATGTTGAGTCTTTAGACTCGCTAGACTTGATTGTTGTAGGTATTGATGAGGCCGAGACTACGGGCGGAGACCAGTGAGCGATCTTGAGACAGCAGTAGTAAACCCGAGGACCTCATTATTTAGTTTATGCACCTTTTATCATTCAAACTCGATTTAACATGTTGGATTATTTTTAAATTGCTGATTGAAATACTATGTTGACTTCCGCTGTTATTTTAAAGTTAAAATTATTTACATGTTTATTTTATAAATTGGGCAAGTTATTTATTTATTTAGAAAAATTTTTATAATTCCGAAAAATTATGAATACGAAATACGGGCCGTTACATTAACATTTTTCAGGTGTAAAATAAGCATTTTGCCCCTGAGACCCTAACTTTCCCTATTTATTTTTAGACCTTAAAATGAAAAACCAAATCCATCCAAACTTAAGATATCACCTTAAAATACACCCATAAATATTTCTTAGACATAAACTTAAGCTTCTCTACTAATTTCTCAATTTATATTTAAAACTTAAACGTACATCACGATTTTAACCCGAATGAGCTCGAAACTTAACCAAACATTGCCAAACTTCAACCATAGCTTAAAAACACATAACTATACCATATACAAGCCAAATCAAGCAAATTAAATCCTTTGAACAAGCTTAGAACAACCACTGAATTTTCTACCCTGTATTGATCGAACCCTAATTCATGCCCACCTCAAATCTTTCAAACCTAGACCCTAACCGATTGGACCAGAACCTGAAAAACCCTCCTAAGACCTAGACCAAACCCTTTAGGACCCCTTAGACCAGCTTCTATGGCCCATGCATGAGAACATGCACCATCCGCCCCTACCCATCGCACGTACGGGTTTATTGACTCCTAGACGAGCGCCTCTCCTTCCTGAACCATCCTGGAATCTTTGGACCACCATGGCTCATGGATAGGGCCCTCACAAGCCCATCCCCTCGCCTGGTAAAGCACTCGCGCAGCCCCTTCCATTTTTTCCCAACAAAATGTGAGCCCTAACCCTATGAGCCCCCAAACCGAGCGGCCCTCCTTCCTGAACCATACTAGGCCTACTTCATCTCACCTAGGGCCACAAGAACACCCTCTTAAGAACTCCTGGACGTGTCCCACAGTAGCTGGTGGCTGCGCCCTCTTAGGTAGCAAAATTGCAAACCCTAGGCTATAAAAACTCAATTTTCGTTCACCTTATTCCCCTAACCTTTCCAGCCTTTAAACGCAAACCTAAGGACCCTTCAACATGTGGAAAAACGTCCTTTCCCATAGCCCTACCATGGCAACCTCTTTGTGCATCATAAGCAAGAGTTTTAAAAGATGAAAACTCTATCTTTATCATGTTTATTACATATAAATGAAAATATATAAACTGTATCATGTTTTTCATGCAATCATGTATCAAAACATATCATATGGTGTGAAGGAAGATTAAGGCGTGTTTTTGCGTTTATTACATACGAAAATCAACTTGCGATGCGAGGGACGTTGATGAAGAGACAAGGGATGCAATCTTGCTGATTTTTCCTTCAAATTTCGTGAATCTTCCTCTCAAAATTTCGTGTGTGCGTGTGGTTTTGTGCTGATGAAGAGTCCTAGCTAGTATTCCTAGGGTGAGGGGCGTGTCTTTACGGAAGGTAAAAGAGTTTGGAAGCTTGATTATTTAATATAAAATACATTGTGCAAGTTTAGGCCCATTAACCTAGTATAATAAGCCCATTAGCTAATATTTAAAATATTTTGTTTGGGAAAATTTTATTAAAATATTATCCGAGTTATCAAAAAGTCCCTATTTAAATCAAAAATCGATTACCAATTTAAAATACGACTCGACGTGTAAAACACCGTTAAATACCTTATTTTTGAAAATTTCATTAAAATATATCGTGCATTAAATAATTAAAATATTCATTTAATAAAAAATATTTTCCCTTATATAGTCTCCAGCCTCCGTTCCTTGATCGCGTCTCGAATAATTTTTTAAAAACACAATTTTATGCATTATAGTAGACAACTACATTTTAAACATGTAAACATGCCTACCATAATCAATTCATGTTATTAAAACAATTTAATTAAAATACATAAAATTTTGATAACTTGCATGAATGTGGTTCATGTGGACCTTCAAATTTTCGGGACGTTACACTTGTCTTGCTAGAGTTATTGTACAAGGTACCTAGTCTCAACTCTATAAATATCGGGTAGTCTCTACAATTTGAATAATTTACTCCTTGCTTTACACAAGCACTATTTTTCTCGCACGGTTATGTTTGCTCTTCGGACTAATTTAAGTATTGGAAGGGCTGAACCAGAAACACTTCTGACGCCCTCTAACGTTTGTTCATCCGTGCAGGATTCAGCTCACCCAAATCCTGTCCAAGAAGTTTTTGTTCGGATCAATCTAAATCAACCCAATAAGAATATTAAGATCATCTCCGATCCAACACCAATGGCTGAATTGGTGTTGGATCTCTGCTCCAACACTGAGCTAGTTTGGTGCAATACTATAGCGTAATTTTTTTTAAATTTTTTTTTGTATTTTTTAATTAGAATTTATTTGTTGTAATAGTTAATTATACTATGTGTTGATTTTAAATTTCAGTAATTTGATTATATTATTTCAATAAACTTGAAATTTTTAAAATTATATAAGATGCAGTGGAAAGACTAACTCCGAATGTAGAAATACTTACGAATCAAAATATAAGATTTCAAGAACTTCTTGTTTGGTATAAAAAAAATAAGCGATAGAAAGGCTCACTTCACACTATGAGAAGCACTAACATATCATTTATTAGATTTATATAGTAATTAAGTTAATTAAAACTTGGATATTTGTGTTTCATTTTTATTTTATAAACATCATTTTAATATTTGTTGTGTGTTAGTATAATTTATCTTTACATTCAATTAAGTTTAAATAGATAAAATAATAAGATTAAACATTTAGATTTTTTAAGTAATTATTAAAATATATTTATTAATTTTTTTCATTCATTGATATTTCCTAATGAATATCAATATAGATATTATTTTAGATATTATTGATATTTAATTATTGTGTTTAAAAATATTGTGTGGGATAAATGAATTGTCGTGGATAAATTAATAGAGAATATTTCCAATATATTTTTGAGTAGGTCTCATGTGAGACCGTCTCACGGATCTTAATCTGTAAGACAGGCCAACCTATCGATATTTACAATAAAAAATAATACTTTAAACATAAAAAATAATATTTTTTCATGGATAACCCAAATAAGAGATCCGTCTCACACATACGACCCGTGAGACCGTCTCACACAAATTTTTGTCATATTCTTTTCAATGTAGTGTATAGAATTGATGGGTTGAAGATAAGTTTTGTAATTGGTGTATGAATACTATTATCTTGAAATTAATATAATATTACATTAAAATAATGTAATGAGTCGATCGAAAACGTTTAACTAACTTTTGATAGCATCAAAATATAATAATAATAATAAAAAAAAAAACTTAAACGGAGTAGAATTTTATAAACAAGAGTGACTGTGTTCGGAGTTAAGATAAGGCTTATTAATTTGTTAGTTTTATTTTATATATTTTTTTGAAAAAGAAAAAGTTAGAAAAAAAAAATGTAAATATATAAAAGATAAGTTTTGGATCAAGTTCCAACTACTGCGCATGTCCACTGGTCCCATGGCGCGTTACTCATCTTTGACCCTCAGAAAAATTAATTCCTTGTCTCTCACTATTTATTATTTGTGGTGGGGATGAACACAAACTACCGTTACGACCCTCACCCATCATCGAAGTGGTTATTGTTGGTTTGGATAATTTTTATAATTAATTTGATTTATATTTAAATTGAGATAATATCAAAATAATATATATATATATAATATATATATATATATATAAATTTAATTTGGTATTACGGTCGGATATGAGAATATGATTCTTTAATACTCGTTTCCGTCTCCATATCCGATTATTTATTTATTTAATTGGGTAAAAAACCCTCTACATACTCTCTTCCATTCAGATCAGATATCGGATTTTTCATCAGGTTCGGAGGAAATTGATGGGTATAAGACCAATTATTTGTTGGGTTAATATATAAAATTAATTGGGTTTAGCACTATAGAGGTCCAAAATATTGATTATGGTTGCAGAAACCCAAGCCCATTAGCTGTTGTTAAAAATCTATAAATAAAGGGATTTCGGGACAATTGAAGGAATGCTATCATTTTTATAAAATTATTTAATTAGTTATCTAAGTTTTCTTCAACTGTTTACTGACTTGAACGTCAAAGTATCTACGTCGTGAGGGTCCATTTAACGAGTATTCGTGACGCATGTGACGTCCCGCAAATTAATTATATATTGCCTACGTGGATCCGTTTATCAGCCAGGTGAACTCATTTATCGGTCAAGTGAACCAGTTTACTAACCAGTCGAATATCGCATATGCAGTATACACGACTTATCAATTTTAGCTGCATCAGAAATTATCATCTTTATGTGCAATGGTCCGTATGGAGGCAAGAACCAAATCCCCTAAACTAGGTCGCAAACTCAAACGGTTCGAAGGTGAAATGTAACAGTAGAAATGTCATAAGGTTGAAGGTCTCGAAAAATTTTCATTTGTTTTTCGTTAAAACTCATTTGTACCCTACCTACGACCAAAACTCTAACCTATACTTGACAAGAATCCTATGAACGAATACAAAAATTTAAAAACAAAACGAGTCGTGGAGCCCATCAATGCATGAATCAGATCCCTAATACCAACTTAATATATCGAACTGTTTAATTCAATTTGATGTAGTTTGATGAGTCAATTTGAGTTTCCAGTTGAATTTGGACAAATAACATGCATGAGAATATATATATATAAATGAAATGAGATATATGAATCTTGCTTGCGTATTCAATTCACACAGTTTTGCATCCGTTTGTGAAAAAGTTAGTGGCGTGAGGAAACAGGCACGATGGATGTTTTTCCAAGTGTTAACAAGTCAGGATTTGTAGACATTTTCCAAATTTGGACCAAACCGAAACTTCCAAGTTACAGCACTTCCAAAATCAATCGTGTTTCCAGTAAATCTAACAAATTTTTTATATGTATTTTGTCCGGTTTGACGTGGGGATTTAAGAAATTAAAATGTATGTTATTAGTTTAGATATAACCAATTTGATAAATTATTCCGAAGGAACTCTCATCCTTCAGAAACCAAAAAAACAAAATAAAGTCAAAATAATTTGGGGTATTCTCTCTATTCCAATAAAATTAAATAGAATGAAGTATGAGTTGGCAATCAGTACATATATGGATAGAACTTATAACGGGGTCTCGAAAATTAAGTAATTTTTTCTGGGCACTTATCGTTTTTTAGTTTCATTAGGATGCTTATTGGTTGGAATTTCCAGTTATCTTGATAGAAATTTTATATCTTTTGTTTCGGTTCAGCAAATAGTTTTTTTTTCCACAAAGGCTCGTGATGTCTTTCTACGGGGTAGATGATTTCTTTATTAATTCCCTTATGTGGAACACAATTTCTTGAAATATAGCTATTACTTGAAAATTAAAGTTGGCATACTAAAAAAAAAATGGGAAGAGTTAGTTGAGTACCACTCAATATAAGACAAGTTGGTATGCTTTTGGAAAAAGAAACTTATTTTATTAATTAGATTAGATATAAATAAACATGTAAAGATTTGGAGGAATTATTATTTTTATTAGATGTAGAAACAAGTGTTTATCTGAGACGAATGTCACCATTTTTTAAAATATTTTAAATGACTTAAATTGATATCAGCAAGTAGTGTTTTATTTTTTAATATATTATTATTTAATCATAAGAAGACAATTAGCAATATATTTAATAATTAGAATGCTCAAATTTATATCAATTAATATAAACTAGACTATATCTTATATAAGTTAAATAATAGTATGTTCATTTATATCGAAAGAAAACTAAATATTGTGATTCTTTAGTTTGATTATATAAATAATACAATATACATAAGTAAAATAAGTTTTATCATTAAAAGTATCACTTAATCAATTCACTTTAAATGTTACCACAACATTTATGTTATGTATGTGGTTTATTCTATTATTATATTTTAATACATTTGAATTTCTTATAAGTTGATTGCATTAAAACTGTGCTTTTAATTTGGATAATAGTTAAATTAGATTAACAAAATTGTTTTTATTATTATATTTCATATAAAATAAAAATAGTTTTTTTCTTAATTTTTTGTGTTAGTTCAAAATTTTGTTTTGGCACACTAAATTTTACTGTTTGAATACTCTGATTCAGTTGTTGATGTAGCATCGAAAAAGTCAACAATTTTTTTAATAGCACGTCAGCTATTTTTTATACGTCATCAATGTTTTCGATGTTAAATTAACTCCCCTGAAATAAAATTGAAAAGAAGAAAAATTCAAAAATAATTTAATCAAAATCAAAATATGAAATTTAATAATTAAAATAAGAATAACGAACTAAGAAAGTTAGTTTTTAAAAAAATATGCCAAAAACTTTAAAAAAAAAGGAAAAAAAAAAACTATCTTACTTTTTCTCTTCCATTTATCCTCTATTTTCCTTGGTTACCATTTTGTTTTTGTTCTTTGCTTCTCCTTAATCTCCCCCACGCAGGCACGCACGCTTCTCCACCTAGGGCATTTCACCCCGTGAGCTGCGAATATTTCGTTCTTCCGAGTTCCATACCAAATTCAAGAAATCCACCATCTTCTGCAGGCCCAGCTAGCTAGATTTTCTTCTTTGTACCTGTATACTTGGAAGAAAGATCAAGCTTTATTAGTTTTCTGCTGGATCTGTTAGAACATCCTGGATAAAACAAGGTTCATTGTACAAAGGGAGGGACTGGAATGATTTGAAGTGAGATTTTTTTTGTGTGTATCAGTATCCGCTGCGAAGCTTGTTACGCAAGTGAGGAGTGGAAAATTTGATACTTTACGAAGCAACGTTGAGATATAGTAAGCTGTTATAGAAATGGTACTGTGACTGATGGCTTTCTAATCAATTCTTGAATTCTCCACTTTGGATCTTTTCTTTGATGCGATGCCCGATGCCCCTTTCGCTGCACTGGATGTAAGAACTTCATTCAATCTTCTCTTCTTGTCGGATAAGTAGATTGCGGAGATAGCGTGAGGGTTTTCCTAATTCTGTGTTCAATTTAAGATAGAAAGATTCAGAGCTGGCAAACAATTGGTGGGATAGAAATTTAGATGTGGGATTAATGGAGAGTAATTACGAGCACCATCTTCTTGCCCCAGATCTCCACCTTCACCAAAACCCTTCTCACCAAAATCTTGCTTCAGAAATCCAACCCTCTTCACCTGAGAAGGATCCCGACACGGTGGCCGCCACTAGCTCCGGCGGTACTCCCACCATCAACCGCCGCCCTCGCGGAAGGCCGCCTGGTTCAAAGAACAAGCCCAAACCTCCCATGTTCGTCACGCGCGATAGCCCCAATGCTCTCCAGTCCCACGTTCTAGAAGTCTCAGCTGGCCACGACGTTGTGGAGAGCGTGTCTGTTTATGCAAGAAAGAAGGGGCGTGGGGTTTGCATCCTTAGCGGCAGTGGGACAGTGTCTAATGTGACCCTGCGCCAGCCGGCGTCTCCGGCGGGTAGTGTGGTGACGCTTCAAGGCCGTTTGGAGATCCTCTCGCTTTCCGGGACGGTACTTCCGCCGCCTGCTCCGCCAGGTGCTGGTGGGCTGTCGATATTCTTGTCTGGTGGTCCAGGGACAAGTCGTTGGAGGGAGTGTGGTGGGGCCGCTGTTGGCTTCGGGCCCAGTTGTTCTGATTGCTACTTCGTTTGCAAATGCGGTGTTTGAACGTCTACCTCTGGAAGAAGAAGAGGAGGCCGCGGCCCCCACCACTGGCGCCCAGTCTCAGCCCGCTGCATCTCAGTCATCCGGTGTTACCGCCGGCGGTCATGTCAGTGAGGGCGGCACAGTTGCCGGAGGCGGCGGTAGTTCTTTTTTCAGCGCCTCAGCTGCCCCCGCCGCCGGCGCCAATTACCCATTTTCCGTCAATCTATTCGGCTGGGGCAGCGGAAGCTCAGCGAGGCCACCCTTCTAATTAACACCCGGCCATCTTTGAAAGAAATATTCGATTCAATATGGGGGTTAACTAGCTAGTTTCATCGTTCTTTTCCTCAGGTTTCCATACCAGTACATAAGCGAGGATCACGTATAAAATTTATGGGATTTCTTCCAAACTTGATCGATTTACTACAGCTTCTGTACAACAAATTTTACATTATTAGTTGGCAGTGTGGTCGTGTGATTGTAAATTGACATTTTCTTTTGTAAAGCTGAAGCTGGATTTATATCATGGCTGAGTCTGTTTTTTCTAGCGTAAAGAGACAAGGAAGATGATCCATCCATGGCAGCAGCGCATGAATTAAAAATTTGAAGCCATTATTACATTTTCAAGGTCAGTAAATCAGAGGTCTTTTGCACGTAGTTAGTATCCAATGCAAGCAAAATCTTTACATTCTGCACTCGTGAATTTGTAGGACTCAACTTGCCTTTCGAGATTCTTATTTCATGAATTTGTGTTGACTTGTATAAGTATTTGTGTGTGTTGCATGTATCCATTCATATTCCATGTTATATGTCCTCTCTTGTTCCATTCATGAATGTTTTCTTTGCTACCTAGTTTTAGATTTCAAAGATGTTGAAAATTCTATGTTTTGTTTTTTTTTTTAAGTTTGGAATATTTGATAATTAAACGATAACATTGGATTTTACTTTAGATTACCAGGTTGTGCTTGGATTGAATTTGGATTTAAAATGTATTTTAGTTGTTTAGAGAAGTAATATGTGACATCCCGAAAATTTGAGTTACACATGAACCACGTGCGTGCAAGTTATTAAATTTCTCATGTATTTTATTAAATGGTTTTAATGCATGCTTAA
Source organism: Primulina eburnea (assembly GCF_022965805.1). NCBI lineage: Eukaryota > Viridiplantae > Streptophyta > Magnoliopsida > Lamiales > Gesneriaceae > Primulina > Primulina eburnea. Next base: position 26,767,780 of record NC_133103.1, on the reverse strand, counting down.
TTCATTGATTTGGGTTTTAATTCACGATTTAAGAATTTGCATAGTTTTAATATTTATGTCTAATTGATGCACGTTAAAATGCTTTTCGAGTTTCATGTTTCAGGCGATTATTCGATTCGGGATCGAGGAAAAGACCGGTGACGATTTTAGGCAAATTTTATTGCGGTATTTTATTTTAAGTTAAGATGGGGCATTTTAAATGATTTATTTAGTTTTTAGCATTTTAAAGGCCTAATTTAATATTAGGTAATTATATGATTTCAAATTTTTAAAGTTGTAGCACTTGTGTATTTTATTTAAATTTAGAGAGGTTAGTAATTTAAGGAGGGATTTCTATTTTTACTACCATGTAATTGCTCAACATTTAATCTAACATTTTAGTAGCCATTTAGTTAGCCTTTTAATTAGCATTGTTAATTTTGTAATTAAGCAATAATCATTCCCTAAATTACTACCTAACTCACGCACACACACTTATACACACACCTACACGTCTAACACACAACACACACATACACATTTTCTTTCCCCATTATTTTGGAGAGCAAACCTAGGGTTCTAGGGAAAACTCAGCAGCCGCCCCCTCCCTTCAAAGAGTTCAGTAATTCTCGCCACTTTTCTTCAAAGATTTTAGCGCCACGTTCGTCCCAGATCAATCCTCGTGCCATCCCCGCTTCGGTATCGTCGTTTACGTTTATCATCAAAGGCACTTATATTCTGTTCTTTCTGAATCGATCTTGTCATATTATGTGTTGTGTTATTTTTATGCGTAAAAATTCATGTATGACGTTCGTCGTTTGAGCGAAAAATGGTTTGGATCAGTTTTGAAATATTTTTAGATCTGAAATTTCGTAATTTTATGTTCTGTTGAAAACTGCGATTTTTCGGTCTGGATTCTAAGAAAACTTTTAACGTGGAAAACGTAGAACTTTTTGATACCTTCGATTTGATATAAAATTCGAGTTATTTGGATAAAAATTGAGTGAGTTATGGTATTTTTCGTGGGACTGCTCAAACTGCGTTTTCAAGAAAGTATGATGTTGATGCATTCTTGAAGTTTTAATGTTGTAGGCTTCGTTGGGGATCGACGGGTGATCGTTGCTGCGTATAGGTATGTTATTAATGATGTTGGGAGTATTTTTGAGGTTTCATTTCATGTCGATAGGCACTTGAATAAATTAGAAGTCGTAGGAAACGAATTGATGTCATTGGCTATATTTTGCGTCGTATGTGTCGTAGGGTGAACGTTGTTGCTTTGGGGCGTTTATACAAGTTTGGTTCATTGTTATGGAATGTTAGGATGGGTCTCGGGGTATCGGTTCATGGTCCGCACAATCAAGTCTAGGATGATAAGCAGCACATGTATTGAAATTTCGTTGGTTTGCTTTTATCGAGGGTACACGGACCCGGATATGGACCCTGGAACGGGGCCCGTGCCCTTGTTTTCTTCTGGTTGCAACTTTTGCGTGCCGACACGGACCCCCACACGGACCAGAGCACGGGGTCCTTGCCTTTGTTCTTCCGGAGTGTCTTTTTCCAGGTGTCTACACGGACCCATACCCGGACCTATGCACGAGGTTCGTGCCTCTACTTTTATTCACGACACATTGCACCGCACCTACACGGACCCGGAGCCGGACCTGGGCACGGGGTCCGTGTACTCTAGTTTTTGGGAAAACTTATTGAATCTTTTGGAGTTTCATGTTATGGTTTAGTATAATGTTTTACAAGGTCGATTCATGGGAATTTTAGAACATCCTAAAGAATTGAATAAACTTGTAAGTACGTATGATTAATACGTCTAAGCTATGCAAGTTAAGTATGCAGTTTCATGTTAGTATGTGCAGCAGCGACGGCCCCGATCGAAGTCCAACGAATCCCTTACGCCAAGTAAGTATGTTGACGTGCAAGAAAACATTTTTTTTAAGTTTTTGAGGTATGTATGCTAAATGTCTTGTGAGCAAATTATGAATGGGTTTCGAAGTCGGTGAACGTGGCCGAGGACCTCTCCACCCCGTTAAATTATGAACGGGTTAGATCGTGGTTGGAAAGCGTTAAATTATGAACGGGGACCAACCAGCCCGTTAAATTATGAACGAGGATATCATGTATGTGGCAGTGGATACGTCCCTGTCAGCCCAATAATGTGGTTTGTCTGATCAGGCGTTTATTATGTATGGGTCACTTGCTTTGAAACATCCTCTACAAAAATTATGAAGTTATGAATGTTCAAGTATGTTCAAGTATGCAAGCATGTTTAAGAAAGTTTATTTTGATGGCACGTTTAATTATGTACGTACGTATGTTTAAGTTCATTTTGCAAGTTCAAGTTTCAAGTAAGTATGTCCTATTTTAAAATTGCATGTGGTTTTATTATGTATTACTTGCTATTCCAGTTTATACGTGTTGAGTTTTTAGACTCACTAGACTCGATCGATGCAGGTGAGGATGATTGTGTTGAGACGAGAGATGGCGACCAAAGAGCAGGCTTGGACTGAGCAGAAGGCTAGACCCGAGGACCGCCCATGTTATTTTAAGATTTTAAGCATGAAAATATTAATACTCTGATTTTATGTTTTGATGCGAAATGTTTTGAGCAAGATTTTCTTTTAACAAAATTTTTATTGGTGAATGGAGGAAGTAGTGACGAACGTATTGATTTTATTTTCGTATTCAAGAAAATTTTTAATTCTTCCGCAAATTTTAAGTAGTAAAAAGTACGGTACGTTACATAATATCATAAACTTCAAATCCACGCTTTGCATGCTTCTGTTTATATAACATTTCATACACTGAATAATGATCTAAGTTGAAATCAATCATAATTTGTATTACTAACGTGCAAATAAGTAAGATATGAATTTAAAAAATTGATATACTGTTTTATAGTAAACCATAAAACTAATCAAAACCATTGGATTTCAAATCCATTTCTCTACGTGCAACCCTAGATTGATTGAGCAGGATAAAGGGTTTAGTTTTCTTAGACTGGATCAGGATTCTCGGTCACGTATTTACACTCCAAAAATTTGTTATAACAGATGCTTCGTTTAATATGCAAAATAGCATGATTTGTAACATAAAATAGAGTTGAGTTAACACACGCCTAGATTGAAAAAATTAGGGTTACACTTACTAATTATTGTTCAATTAGTAATTGTAAGATCTCATAGACCAGATATCTCTTGCTGTGATTACACTTCGATTTTGATGAACTTATAAGCCCAACGATGATAGTCAATTCCATGTAGAGGATGAATGCCAATGGGATTATATATATATGAATGGAGAATCCTCCATAAAAATTTTGAGAATGGGATCACATTATTCGAGTTCATGGATACAAAATACGACTGTTTTCGAAAAATCGGGATAACGCCCCCTGGGAAGTTGATACATTATATATTAAAGTACATCAAACTGGCCATGGATTCGAATGCGATTTTGATTTATCAAGTTATGAATGTAATCTTTCTATAATTCTTTTATTTATTATGATTTTGGGCAACAACATTCTCAGCAGATGAAAATAGCCCCCAAGTTATAGTTATAGTGATGATATTATTATTGATGATTGTCGGCAAGTATGGGATTCCTGCATTGTTTTCGATGGGATAGTTATATTGAATCTCATTGATAACAGTCCTCTATAGTACTCGTGGTCTAGAGAAATTGACCTCATTTCATCTCTAAATATTACCACAATCTATCTGTTATCTGAGTTTGTTTTAGTTACATATAATTTTGTGAGACTGTTTTACAGGTCAATTTATCTATTAAAAAAATATAAATTTTTTATGTTAAAAATATTAATTTTTTATTGTAAATTTAAATATAATTAATCGGTCTCTCAATATCGATGGTTATCTCGGGGTTCTAATTGCCATTAGACCACAATATTGACGACAAAATAAAAAGTGGGAGGCGATAGTTCTCTTCATTGAGAGTTCTCTTGTCTGAAGAGGAGGGTGGCACGCATTTCAATGATGTTCTGACAATATCAATCCTTCCTTCCACTTTGTTCTTTATTGCTTTTCGTTTTCTCGCCACACAAATCAATCCCAACCCATCCCATCTTCTTGGGGATATTTCAAAAATATGCATTTTAGCCCGCTTACCAAAATATTCTACTTGATTCACTATTTTGTGGTTAACAGCCGAACCGGTGGTTTATACTCAGGAATGGTCCGAGATTGCTCGTATTGATAAGATGTTAGACTCGTCAAAATGTATATTTATACTATTTTTTGACATTTATAATTTCTAATTAACACAATTATAATTAAAAATAAATAAAATAATTCAAATAAAAACTCTTCTTATAAAATTAACTCAATCAAAATATCATTTTTGAAAATTTTCATATCAACGAATATGATAGGGCATGTTGATATATTTTTTTCGCTTAAACCTTAACATATAACTAAAGATAAAAGTATAAGTAAAAAAAAAACATTCATCGTTTGCATCGTTGTTGACTTTAAAAATATCATTGCACAAACCCTATAAGATACGGGTTGGGTCTTATAAGAGTCATCACTCGACCCTTGCTGCAATATATATCGAATGATATAGTACAAAAATATTTTGGCAAAGAAAAAAAGAAAAACAATAGAGAAAGTCTTAAAATAAAGCAAACCGAAGTCTGTATGAAATACATTGTCCTTAAAACAGTTTCGTCCCCTCTTGTATGTGCTTCGAGGATCGTCTTGGACGTCTGTTTTCTAGGATACAACGGAACAACCAGCAGTGAATTGGCACGAGACACTACTACGGTGAACTAAAAACATACTTTTACTTTATCATCGAGATTTTAACGGAAGCCAAATGAAAAGCTAATGTTGGAATTTTTCAAGTTCGCAATCTTGATTTTGATGATAACAAAATTTGTTAATTGTGTTACTAATGATCTAACTTAGTGTGCAGCATCTAGGATCACTCACGAGATGTTTACATCGCAAAACTGAAGACTCAACTGATCTCACAAAATGAATCAGTCTAACTGGTTACGTCAATTGAGCAGTGCAGCTGATTGTCCAGTTGATAGGTGATTCAGCAGGAAAAACTCAGAAGCCTGGCCAGCCGAAGGAGTGTTCAACTGATGAAGAAACCCAGCTGATCAGTCCAACTGAACGAGTCTGAAATCAGTTCCATTGACGAGTCAACTGATTTCACCAGCCCAACTGAGAGATAAGTGGAACTGACCAGTTCGAAGCATCAGTTAGAATCTTTCAGTTATGGATGAAGATAAACTCTTTCAAGTGGATTTCAGCTGTGCGATAAGGTACAAAGCCATTATCCAGTCAAAAGACAATAATGGACGTTGTATCAGAGTATTAAAGACAAAACGCTTCAGAAGGGCAGTCAAAAAGACGAGACACAAAGTCCAAGAATCCGATTCAAATGCAACAGATACAATAAATGAGTCTCACTGTGCGATCAGCTTTTCCCGCCTATATAAAGAGAAGATTGGTGAAGACTCAAACAACATATACAATACAAGAGAGAAAAGAAAATGGCACGCTTCAAAGTTATATCAGCTTAAGAAAGAAGCATTCAGCCCAGTCGAGGGAACACTTAAACATGTTATCAGCTTTAGATTAGAAGCATTTTTTCCTCAGTGTGTGAGAACACTTTCTAGTAGTTTTTAGAGATCAGTTCTCACACACACATACCACCACTCAAATACAGTCTTGCACAAAGACGTTAAACTTGTGTATGTAGTCTTTGACACATAAACGTTAAAGAATTGTTGGCTGAAAGGTGCTGCCTTCAGTCGTAGCTAGGAGTTCAGTTTAGGCAGTAGTGTGAGTCCTAGCTGAGTGGATTTGTACAAGGTGTTGTATAAATCAAAGTCTTCTAGTAGATCCTACCGTGGAGGTAGAAGGGGTGACGTAGGAGCAGTTGAAGTCTCCAAACATCCATAAACATATCTTGTGTACTTAACTGATTAACTATCGTTTTAAAATTGTTTCGATCTGTTGGAGTGTTCGTGTGTTCAGTTTTCATCATAACTGAAATACAAGAATGCAAAAACTAATATGTGTTCTGTCGGTTAGTCAGTTTACATAAATTAAAATATTTTCTAAAATTTTAGTTTTCTTTACGAAGGATTAAGTCGAGTTTCTTCCGCTTGGTTTAAAAACAAACTCGATTTAATTCATCGGTGTTAATATTATTAGAACACGAGCTATTGATGCTCATTGAAGACTGTTGTGTGCGAAATGCCTTCGAAGGCACTAGCACACACGATCCTTCAATTTGGTATCAGAGCAGGTTGTTCTAAGAAGAACATTTGAAGAAAACTGTATTTTAAAATGCTTTACTTAAAAATAGTGTTAAAAGCTATTTAAAAGTATTTCAAATTATTTTCAAAACAATTTGAAAATATTTATATGTCTCTCCTTAGTAAGGAGTTGAGAGGATTAGTCCTGCAATTTTCGTTATGGCCACTTCTCCAATTTCCTAACTTCGGAGCTTTTAATCAGCTTGCAGTGGACTGAGGAACATCTGCAAAGATGAACAGCTGAATTGCTCACTGAACAATAAATCAGTTGCAGACTTACCAAGTCAATTGTACTTCAGACGAAACTCATCTATGTTGGGATGTTGGTTGTTTAATCACCAGCTGAACTCCACGTGAGCCTAGTCAGAGTCTGCTCGACCAGTTGGGTAAGCACAGAGGACAAGTTCAAAGCAGTTTTACTCGTTTCTCTAGCAAATTGAACTCACAACTGATACAGCAGTTCAAGCAGTCAAGACAACTAGCTGATGGTATATCAAGTTCTGTCACAGAAACCAACTGATATCTGATGTTGTTTAAAATATGCTATTGTTATAGCAGTTTTTCCTTTCTCAACTGATTTATGTACTCATATGTAATTACATGAAAGTTTATTTAAATAAAACATCATGATTATTCAGTTATGTCTCATTGTGATTGAATAGATATTCTCAGTTATCTTGCCTATGATGCTTGAATGATTAAATGACTAATTAAATAATTCTCAAATACGGGCTTTTTTTCAGTTCTTGAGGGGGAGCATTTCTTTTAACTGAAAATTTGTATTAAAATCCAGTTACTCTCTCAGTCAACTGATAAATTCTGTTTTAAATTCTCCTTTCTTTTCTACTAAGTTTTAAAAGGGGATTTTTCTTTTGTATTCAAAATTTCTTTGATTCAGTTGTTAAGGGGGAGCTTTCGACAATTTGAAAGTACTAACTCTTAAACTGAATATATTGCGCTTAACTGCTCAAGTTTTGTAACCATCAAAAAGGGGGAGATTTTTGGAACTTTTCAAGTTCGCAATCTTGATTTTGATGATAACAAAACTTGTTAATTGTGTTACTAATGATCTACCTTAGTGTGCAACATCTAGGATCACTCACGAGATGTTTACATACCAAAACTGAAGACTCAACTGATCACACAAAATGAATCAGTTTAACAGATTACTTCAATTGAGCAGTTCAGCTGATTATCCAGTTGATAGGTGATTCAGCAGGAAAACCTCAAAAGCCTGGCCAGCCGAAGGAGTGTTCAACTGATGAAGAAACCCAGCTGATCAGTCCAACTGAACGAGTGTGAAATCAGTTCAACTGACGAGTCAACTGATTTCACCAGCCCAACTGAAAGATCAGTTGAACTGACCAGTTCGAAGCATCAGTTAGAATATTTCAGTTATGGATGAACATAAACTCTTTCAAGTGGATTCCAGCTGACGATAAGGTACAAAGCCATTATCCAGTCAAAGGAAAATAATGGACGTTGCATCAGAGCATTAAAGACAAAATGCTTCAGAAAGACATTCAAAAAGACGAGACACAAAGTCCAAGAAGCCGATTAAAATGCAACGGATACAATAAATGAGTCTCACTGTAGGATCAGCTTTTCCCTCCTATATAAAGAGAATATTGGTGAAGACTCAAAGAACATATACAATACAAGAGAGAAAAGAAAATGGCACGCTTCAAAGTTATATCAGCTTAAGAAAGAAGCATCCAGCCCAGTCAAGGGAACACTTAAACGTGTTATCAGCTTTAGATTAGAAGCATATTTCGCTTAGTGTGTGAGAAGACTTTCGGGTAGTTTTCAGATATCAGTTCTCACACACACACACCACCACTCAAATACAGTCTTGCACAAAGACATTAAACTTGTGTATGTAGTCTTTGACACATAGACGTTAAAGAAGTGTTGGCTGGAAGGTGCTGCCTTCAATCATAGCTAGGAGTTCAGTTTAGGCAGTAGTGTAAGTCCTAGTTGAGTGGATTTGTACAAGGTATTGTATAAATCAAAGTCTTCTAGGGATCCTACCCGTGGAGGTAGAAGGGGTGACACGTAGGAGCATTTAAAGTTTCCGAACATCCATAAACATATCTTGTGTACTTAACTGATTAACTATCGTTTTAAAATTGTTTCGATCTGTTGGAGTGTTCGTGTGTTCAGTTGTCATCATAACTGAAATAAAAGAATGCAAAAACTAATCTGTGTTTTTTCGGTTTGTCAGTTTACATAAGTTAAAATATTTTCTAACATTTCAGTTTTCTTTACGAAGGATTAAGTCGAGTTTCTTCCGCTTGGTTTAAAAACAAACTCGAATTAATTCATCAGTGTTAATATTCTTAGAACACGAGCTATTGAAGCTCATTGAAGACTGTTGTGTGCGAAATGCCTTCGAAGGCACTAGCACACACAATTTTTCAGCTAACAATATGAAATGCAAGAGAATACTTGAAAGAGAGAAAATTTTCATATGTTTGAAATGATGAAATGAATACACTATTTGTAAGCCTCAAAATACACACCAAGAGTCATGTAAGATTAATTAACTCAATTAATCTTCCCATTAGCTCAAGAATATGAAGAGCCGAAACTTTTCAATTAACTCAAGAACGTGGAGAGCCAAAAGAAACTCCCACGTTCATGAGACATAACTTTTATTCCAACTTTAAATTTGGTTCAAATTTGATACAAATCTTGGTGACAAAGTTTTACAGTTGAATCCTGCATAGGATAGGTAGGTGTTACTCTTTGAACCTTCCCTTGTGAAATATATTTGCTTTACTAGCTGACCAGTAGACATGATGTCCTTGAACTTCTGCCATTTATGTAAATTAAGATATACTTCACGCAAGACTCTCCCTGATACTATTTAGTTCTCATGATTGTGTTCGTTTTGGCCATGAATACACGTCTGGTTCTTCGAGAGGGTCTAGAATTGAGCTTTACAATTCCTTCTAAGCGGCCCCACTTCTCTCTCACATAGTTTATTTTATATTCTTCTCATCAGAATCATTAAAATCCTTACGCTTATCCTAAACATTCACTATTTCATAATAGGAATGGGCTAGGGATAACCCCCACAGTGACATACCAAATCAGTGCGATTAGGTTGTCTCATTAAACCTAGTTCTTGGTGAAAGGGGACCGGTTACGGTGACCGGAAGCGCAACGGAAGTTTAAAAAAATCAAATTTTAAGGGATATTTTCGGCCACCAAGTATTGTGTTTAGCAAATACAATAAAACACCAAAATGACATTCATAGTGTGTTTAGAAATCATACCTATCAACCTCTTGAGGTTGATGATGGCTCCAACTTAGTTGATAAACAACTAAGCTCTTCAAGGATGATAATCTACAAGCTTTCCTTTGAGCCCACCTTGCTCAAATATTAAGCCCACCACCAACTAGCTAGAACCACTCTAATTTTGCACTAGAAAAATTAGAGCATTTTTCTTTGAGAAGTGTATTGTTTCCTCAACAATTGAAGAAAAAAAGTTGAGAGAAAAATGGGAGAAAAATGAGCTCAATATTTCGGCCATCATGGAGTGAATGGGGAGGAAGGAAGACTTGTCTTGGTCTTGCAAAAAGTAGAGACAAAAGTAGCATGCCAAGCCTTGATATTTGAAAAAGTTGTCTCCAACCCTTCACCTTCCATGCATACATATATTATATGGTTTTTAACAAATTAAAAACCATGGACTAAATTTAATTATCTCAAACATATTTGAGACTAATTAAACATTACTTGAATTTACCCAAGTCCCACTAGTTAAATAATTAATTTAAATTGAGCTCTACAAGACTCAATATGATTTAATTAATTCAACACTTGAATTAATTTAATTATTCAATTGACTCTACTAGGTCCACTAGTGTTTAATTAATTCAACACTTGAATTAATTTAATTTAGTCCATAATAATGTTTATGAAAATCACAATTTTCAAATACATTATTCACTTGGCCAACTTTTAATTTAGGAACACTTCCATAAATTAAAATTTATATTTCTCTCATAGAAGTCATTCTTCTATTTTTCTTTACGCTCATAAACTCATTTATAAGACGTTCAACACATTGAACTAATTTCTCCTTTATAGAATTCATACTTATAATTTTCCTTACGCTTATAAACTCCTTTATAAGCCTTTCAACACATCGAACTATTTCTCTTCTCAACGGGATCTAGAAAGCCAGTACTTGTGTGGCCCTCAATGGTTCATTGATACAACTAGCAGTGGGTTCACATCTCCATGCGATTCGGACTAAACATGTCCTTATACGAGCATACCCCAATTTCTCCATTCTTACTTATCAACTCTTTGATAACAAGAACGTCAGAACTCAAGTCTGATAGTACCCAACCAACCATGTTAAACGCCTAGCAGCATCGCTTAGATGATTCCCTAAGTATCAAATGATAGTGCCTGCAAAAACCATTCAATTATGGTTAGCGTACAGTACGGTCCCTTCAACTCATATATCCCGACCGATTCGACAACCATTGGTATAACAAGAGTTGTCAATGAATCGATACTATGTGTCATGTCGTAGTTGTATCGATGGTGTAATCTATGAAACCCCTTTCATAATTACCACCATACTCTGATCAGAGATTTCAAACTACATACACATGATAACACATAGGATATCCATACTCCTATATGTTTCGACAAAACACCAAACCCTGCCACCTGATGACCCCATGAGAGTCGGTAAACAAGTCAAAGTGTAATTCTAGCACATAGAGTCTCAATGTTGTCCCGGGTCATAAGGACTAATGTTGTACAACCATAAACTAGGACGTTTCCACTCGATAAGTGAGAACCACTTGCAAAGTCCTTTATGGAGGGTTGTTCAGTGCACTCTACCAGGAGCACCTATCTGCATGCTCGGACATCACAATGTCTCCTACCAATGAAACATGGTACTCATATCGCAGATACTAGTCTCGAAGTCTAGCAGCCTATATCCTTCTTAGCGGCGGCTGAATCGACTAGGAACTGTTTAGAATATACAGTTTTCCAAATATGAGTTTCATGATACTCATCATATGAGCATCTCATATTCTTTCTACTATTTGTATATTTAAGGGCTTTATCTATGAAACTAGCATGGGTATACAGATAAAGATTTGCCAAAACAATAATTTCAAATATTATTAAAATAAAGATTGCTTATATATAGAGTTTCATTGTGAACACTCGGCCAACACTTGGCTCGACGGGCACCTACTCTAACACTTGGGATCTGCAGTAAGTGTATGTTGGATTTTCCTTCACACCAATTTATTCTATAGGCTTGAGCCCCACTCCCCTAGACATTTTCGCAACTAACTATCTGTTTAATCCTTTGGTTATCCTTTGACTTTACATAGTCAACAGAGATAACTGCAGTTGAGAGTAGTTATCTAATGGTATTGTGTCTACGACGTATATCCCTAGACTTACCATTATACATTTTATTTTGTGCCCTTCCAATTGCAGATTGGCTATCACAATGTATGCATGTAGTCGGAACTGGTTTTTCCCATCTTGGAAAGTGACGCAGCCATTCAGCCTCTTCATGACACTTGGTAAGAGTTATAAACTCAGATTCCATCGTGGATCTGGCTATTACAGTTTGTTTAGAAGATTAGCACGTAATTGTTGCACCTCATAAAGTGAATACAAATCCACTTGAAGATTTTGAGTCCTTCATATTGATATCCAATTTGCATCGTTGTATCCTTCAATAACAGCAGGATATCTGGTATAGTGCCGTCCATGATCACGAGTGTACCTTAAGTATCTTAGCAATATGATAATTGCTTTCCAATGACTCCCGGATTACTCGTGAATCTACTCAGTTTTCTCATTGCATAAGCTATGTCTGGTCTTGTACAACTCATTAAGTACATCAGACTTCCAATGACTCGAGAGTATTCTATTTGAGACATACTCTCACCTCGATTCTTTGATAGATGTTTAATGGTATCTATCGGGGTTCTAGCCAATGCAGCTCTTTTGATGTTCTATGAAGTATTCTATTTGAGACATACTCTCACCTCTATTGATTTTCTCAAGTATTTTGTCAACATAATGTGACGACTTAGAAGTAGCTCTTCTGATGTTCTATGAATTTTAATTCCAAGGATTACATCGGTTAAGCCCAAATCTTTCATGTCAAATCTTGAGTTCAATAACTTCCTGGTGGAGTTGATCGTCTTATTATTACTACCAATGATAATTATGTCATCTACGTAAAAACATAAAATGACATATCCATTTTCAGTGGTTTTTACGTATACACATTTGTCACATTCACTGAATTTAAATCAACTTTCTATCATGGATTTATCAAATTTTTCGTGCCATATTGCTTTGGTACTTGTTTTAAGCCATATAGAGACTTCACCAGTTTACAAACCTTGTTTTCTTTCCCATTCGCAGAAAATCCTTCAGGTTGTTCCATGTAAATTTCCTCTTCTAAATCTCCATTTAGAAAAGCTGTCTTTACGTCCATTTGGTGTACTTCAAGATTTCGCAAGGTGGCAATCACGAATATCACACGAATGGAGCTTATTCTCGATACAGGAGAATATGTGTCAAAGTAATCAAGCCCTTTACGTTGATGGTAACCTTTGATTACAAATATGGCTATATAATTATCTATTTTCCATCTGATTTCATTTTCCTTTTGAAAACCCATTTACGATCTAGTAGTTTTCTTCCCGGAGGAAGATTTACTAATTCCCGCGCATGATTTTTTAAAACGGATTTCATTTCGGAATTGATAGTCTCTTTCTATAGAGGTCCCTCAGATGAAATCATTGCTTCCTTGAATCTTTGAGGTTCAATTTCTATCATGAAAGTGATGAAATCCGGACCAAAGGATTTCTCAGTCCTAGCTCTCTTGCTACGTCTATGTTCGATATCTTGATCAAGCTCTTGTTCTTTATCAGTTGTCTCATATAATATTTTGGATGAACATGGTTCTTCCTTAGATTTGCATGGAAACATGTGTTCAAACAACGAAGAATTTCTTGATTCCATTATCGTATTCTTGTGAATATCATGTATTTGAGATTCGTGTACAAGAAAACGACACGCTACTGTTTTGAGCATATCCAATTAAAATACAATCAACAGTTTTTGGTCCTATCTTTACTTTCTTTGGAGTGGCTACTGCAACCTTGGCAAGACACCCCCACACCCGCAAGTATTGGTAGGAAGGACTTCTACCTTTCTATAATTCGTATGGACTTCTATCTTGCTTCTTTCGGGGCACCTTATTTAAAAGGTAATTTGCTGTTAGAATAGCTTCCCCCCACATGTTCTGTGGTAAACCAGAACTCAATAACAACGCATTCATCATTTCTTTCAAGGTGTGATTCTTTCTCTTTGAAATGTCATTTTGCTGAGGAGAATAAGGTGCAGTTCTTTTGTGTTTGATACCGTGTTGAGCACAAAACTCAGCAAATAATGATCCATATTCACCTCCACGATCACTTCTTAGCACCTTAATTTTCTTGCTAAGTTGGTTTTCAACTTCACTCTTATATTGGACAAATTTTTCAATAGCTTCATCCTTACTTTTAAGAAGATACACATAACAAAATTTTGTGCTTTCATCAACAAAAGTAATGAAGTATTTATTTTCACCACGATTTTGTACACCTTTTAAATAACATATATCACTGTGAATTATATCAAGCGGTTCACTATTTCTTTCAATTGTTCGAAAAGATGATCTCGTTAGTTTTGCCTCGACACAAGTTTCACATTTGTGTTGTTCATCAATTTGGAATGCATGAATGCTTTTCATGTTAATTAGTCTATGAATTGTTCATAATAACGTGTCCAAGTCTACCATGCCACAAACAAGAAGACTCAATCAAGTAAGCAAAGTATCATCTTTATTCATCACGGGCTTAATAGCCATTACATTGAGTTTGAATAACCCATTAAAAACATAACATTTGCCAACAAACATTACACTTTTCGACAAAACAACCTTGTCTGACTCAAAAACAATGCTGAAACCATGCTTGTTAAAAAGCGATCCGGACACCAAGTTCTTGCGGATGTCAGTTGCATACAACACATTGTTCAGAGTCATTTCTTTCCCAAATGTCATCTTTAGAACAACTTTTCCTTGACCCTTGATCTTAGATGTAGCAGAATTTCCCATGAATAGCTTTTCCCCATTCACAGATTCCTCAAGAGTAGCAAACATATCCTTGTCCGATCAAACATAGCGAGTGGCAACAGTGTCGATCCACCACTCCCTTGGGTTCGAACCCACCAGATTAAATTTTGATATTACAGCACAGAGATTCATATTCGAAACCTCTTTTCTCTACCACATTACCACGTTATCTACCAATAAATGCACTCCTTGAAATCAATGGGAATCGAACCCGTGACATTGGCTCTGATACCAATTGTAGGACCGAGTGCTTACCGTTTTACCAAAAGCTATAGCTGGTGGTAATGGTGCAACTCAAATCTTTTAAACTGCATAGCAGCTCAAGCACCACGGTTCGAACGCTCTACCAAGCAAGAACAATTATTGCACCCAAAAAATTTAATTTCTATAAAATAATATTTTTGATCTTTTAAAACTCCTTGTTTGCCCAAAACAAGCTTTCCGGGAAAAATCGAGTTCGACTCGTAAAATAATTCGAACTCAAACATTTTTAGAAAAATTAAATCATTTTTTAATCATATTAGTAATCCTCGCCATTAATTAAATAAAATTACTTATTCTTGTCTTTGTCGTCCCCGGTCTCCTTTCCTCTGCCTATTATTGAAATTCGGGTAAAATATTTTAATTTCATGTAAACATGTCACATAATCATTTAATCATGCAATCCTACATTTAATAATATAATAAATATCATGCTAGCATTTAAAAATAATTAAATAAAACAATTAAGCTTAAATAGAATTTCGTCTTCGAAATTTTCCTTGACTTGATGATTACAAAGCTTAGATTCCCTTATCCGTCTCAAACTTAACCTCTAAATTAAATCTTATTCTCCAATTCGGTCCTCAAAATCTTGAAAATTGCAATTCTAACCCAAAAATTTCCCAAAGTAGACTCCTAAATCCAGCTCAAGTAGTGCATGCATCATATTCTTTCTAAGTTCTTCAATACCCCAATCAATTCCACTACCAAACATATATTTAATCATTTTTCATGCAGCATGCAACTAACATTTATATCATGTATCATAAAAACATTTAAAAAAATTTTAGCATATAAAATATAAAGCAGTAAAAACTCACATATTTGAGCGTGACGTCTTGAGCTTCTCGAAGTGACAGTACACATCTCTTTGGGGAAAACCTTTGCTCTGAAACCAACTGAAACGACCTTGAATTATTTTATTAGTAATTTAGAATTTATGATTTAAGATTGGAATAAAAATCGAGGTCGTTTCGATAAGCAATCATCTTCCCGTCCTGCATTAAGGCTGCTCTTAAACCTTGTTTTGAAGCATCACTATATACCACAAAATTTCATGGTCTTTCTGGAATAGCGAGGACCAGTGCTGATGTCAAATTTGTCTTTAACTCTTGGAAACTGCGATCACATGCATCGTTCTATACAAATTTCACATTCTTTTGTGTTAAAGCAGTCAAAGGCAATGATATCCTAGAAAATCCCGCTATAAAACGGTGGTAATAACCAGCTAACCCAAGAAAACTACGTACCTCAGTAACAAAAGTTGTCGTAGTCAGTTATTAACAGCTTCAATCTTGCTTGGATCCACATATATGCCTTTTTTGAGATGATAAGGCCCAATAATGCTACTTGTTCAAGCCAAAATTCATATTTCTTCCATTTGGCATATAAATGTTTATTCTTCAAAGTTTGCAGAACTAGTTTCAGATGCTCTCGATGCTCCTCTAAGGTTCGTGAGTAGATCAGAATATCATCTATAAATACAATCATGAACTCTTCTAAAATTAGCTTGAAAATTCTGTTAATTAAATCCATAAAAGCAGCTGGTGTATTTGTTAATCCAAATGACATTACAAAAAATTCATAATCCCCATACTTGTTCGGAAGGCAATTTTTGAGATATCGTCTGACTTTACTTTTAGTTGATGATAGCCTGATCGTAAATCAATCTTCGAAAAGATACCAGCTCCTTGTAATTGATCAAACAAATCATCAATTCAGGGGAGTGGATATATATATTTTTATTGTCACTTTGTTCAACTCCCAATAATCAATACATAGACGAAGGGTACTATCTTTCTTCTTCACAAATAAAACAGGTGCACCCCATGGTGAAAGGCTCGATCCAATAAACTCTTTATCAAGTAATTCTTGTAACTGTTCTTTCAATTCCTTCATTTATGTAGGAGCTAATCGATAAGGAGCTTTTGAGATCGGATGAATTCCTGCCACAACATCAATCACAAACTCGATCTCTCTATCTGGGGGTAAGCCTTGTATCATCGGGAAATACCTCTGGGAATTCACAAACAACATCTGTATCTTTTAACTCATGAACAGGTGGGTCAATGGTTAAAACAGATGCTAAATATCCTTGACACCCCTTCTGTAGTACTTTACATGCCTTCATACAAGAGAGTATCAGAAGAGGTAAGGATATACCTGCACTTGCTATTGTGAATGGTTCAGCTCCTACTGACGCAAACTTGGTCATTTTAATGCCACAGTCAATCGTAACTCTATACTTCGAGAGCCAATCCATTCCCAGTATTACATCAAAATCGGTCATTTCAGAACTATCAAATTGGCATACATCTCACGGCCTTGGACATATATTGGACACCCTCGCACAATCTGATATGTCTGTAATTCTTGCCCGGAAGGTAAAGATATGATGAGTTGTGTCTTTGTTGTACTTGCTTTAATGCCCAGTCTCCATGCAAATGATTCCGAAATAAAGGAATATGTGGCTCCTGAATCTAGTAAAACAATCTCAGTGATACTAGAAATCAAGAACATACCAGTGATCATCGATGTATCTGCATCCACTTCTTCTTTTGTCATCGAGAAGAGACATGCATGTACTTTCTCGGAACTCCCTGGACAATTTCTGGCGAGACGCCCTGGCTTTTGCAACAAAAATAATGGTTAAACAACCCAATTGAAGTCTAGAATAACTCAAAATAAAATATCCAATACAACCATATCGAATCAAAACAATACCGATAAACTAAACCAACCAGCTACTCAACGTCCTCCTCCTGCTCCTCCTGAGCTGTCCAACCTGAGGTCTGCCCCGAGGGAATGGGGTGTCCAAGAATAAACAAAACCGAGGACGTGAGCGATAAGAACGCCCAGTACAAAAGTATGAGTATACAGACCTATATGAAATGCACATGCTATGATCATGATACCGGGGTAGTCAAGAAACAGGAGTCACAAAAGGATCTCAACAATGCTCAGTCTAGAGGCGCCAAGTGGATAGTGCCGCGCGGTACACCTCTGGGTCACTGCATCCACTACAAGACAGACGTGGACCTAAAATGTCCCGGACCACCGAAGCCCTCCCGACCCGTCGGCCACTGTGTACTCTCGGTGTCCATGCGTCCACAAGACAGGGCTGAGCGGCCCCAAGATATAGCTTATCTCGAAAGAGATACAGCTCAACAGCAAAGGCTATCTCGAAGGAGAATACGGCTCAACATGAAATGCAACGTGCAGTAATAAACGTGACATAATAGCATGCATCATATGACATATATCAATGCACCACATAATCATGCAACACATATAAGAATGTATACTCAACCAGGATATCTCGGATAGTACTTTCGTACCTCTATCACAGCAATCCTAATCCACTGGAACAACCAGACAACAGGTCTAATCCAAGCCTATTCATCAAGTGAAAACCATCACTAAACTTATCTACCAGACTTAACTAGATAATCCTGAGATAAATACTGATAAAATTCCAAACCTTCGTCCGTCGCTAGCCCGCTGATGCCGCTAGCTCCCAACTAGAGCACAGCTCTGCTACAAGACCAGCAGCTCCCCGCTAGTGCCCAAATCTCGGAACAAGACTAGAACCTGCCAGAAACGACTGAAATGCTATGGAACTCTCTGAATTGGCGAGTCAAAATGAGGAAATCCGACCACTATTTATAGGCCATGTTCGGATCCTCCGAACACCACTTCGGAACGTCCGAACGCTACGTGTCCATTGGCTCTTGACAGCTCATGATCGGATCCTCCGATCATACACTTCGGACCGTCCGAACATGCACGTGTCCAGCTGCTCTTGACACCTCATGATCGGATCCACCGAACTCACTTCGGAACGTCCGAACTCCCACGTGTCGATCAACTCTTGACACCTAATGATCGGATCCACCGAACTCACTTCGGACCTTCCGAACCCTTCGGTGCTTCCGAACCATCTTCGGTCCGTCCGATCATGACTCGGTCAAAATTACACCTTAAACCTTCTTAATCACCAATACTCCGTTAATTACCCAATTTGGAATTCGGGCTACTACATTCTCCCCCCCTTAAAACGATTTCGTCCTCGAAATCTAGGCAAGAGAATAAAACACCATTGTAATACACTGCAAATATTCTTCATTACAACTGTATAACAATTACATCCCAGGCTGATCCTGGTTCAGCGCAAAAACCTGACCTTGGGCACGAGGTCGAAGATTCGAACTACCCACTGCCTGACCCTGTCTCCTCTGCTGAACAGTCGTCTGGGATCCAGAACCAGATCCTGCTCCGCCTCGCAACTGAGGACAATTCTTCTTGATATGACCCATCTCTCCGCACTGAAAACAAGCTCCTGCTGCTAATCGGCATTGCTCCGATGGATGGTTCTTCCCACAATGCACACAAGCATCCTTCTTCTCACCAAAGCGAACATCACCGCTAGACCTTGATCCAGATCCAGAAGAAGAAGAACCTGACTTCTTGAAAGACTGAGGTCGAGGGCTCAAAGTATGCGAAGGTCTAGAAGAAAAAATAGCCCTACCACGCTGGAGACTGATCTCTGCCTGGCGACACCGGTTCACTAACCCATCATACGAAGTAGGATTATCACAGACAGTGACTCGATCAAAGATCTCCTGGTTAAGGCCCTGAAGGAAATGATCGTACTTGGCTTCAGAACTGCCACTGATATGAGGCGCAAAGGGTAACAACTCGAAGAATTTCTGCTGATACTCATCAACAGACATACTACCCTGCTTCAGATTCAGGAGCTCAATTGTCTTGGCCTGGCGAAGGGCTGGAGGAAAGTACAGCTGCATGAACGCTGCACGGAAATCGACCCAAGTCGCTCTACCCTGCGACTGAACTATCGGCGCAGAAGTCGATCGCCACCACTTGCGAGCACGGCCCTCGAGAAGAAAACTAAGGGTCTCCATCTTCTGCTCATCGGTGCACTGGAATGCGCGGAAACAATTCTCCATGCGCTCTAACCAATCCTCCGCATCATCGGGAGTCTCACCGCCAACTAAAGGCTTAGGCCCCATCTGCATGAAACGATGCATATCGAAACGCCTAGGACCATCCCGACGATGACGATGTTCACGGTCACGATGACGCCTACGATCGTCCTGGTCACCCCATCGACCTACACTCCCCTGACTACTCCCGTCATCAAAATGGTCAGCCATCGCTACAACATAGAATAGGGGAAATGGTAAAATGGTCCACGGAAATCCCAAAACAGAAATCTATATCCCAAAATCGTATGCATGCTCTGATACCATAAATGTAGTGACCCGTTCCAGAATCACCTACTAATCAAAAACTAAGCATGCAATTAACCTAATCAAATATAATCAGAGATAACAGCGGAAAAGTCAACAAAAATAATGGTTAAACAACCCAATTGAAGTCTAGAATAACTCAAAATAAAATATCCAATACAACCATATCGAATCAAAACAATACCGATAAACTAAACCAACCAGCTACTCAACGTCCTCCTCCTGCTCCTCCTGAGCTGTCCAACCTGAGGTCTGCCCCGAGGGAATGGGGTGTCCAAGAATAAACAAAACCGAGGACGTGAGCGATAAGAACGCCCAGTACAAAAGTATGAGTATACAGACCTATATGAAATGCACATGCTATGATCATGATACCGGGGTAGTCAAGAAACAGGAGTCACAAAAGGATCTCAACAATGCTCAGTCTAGAGGCGCCAAGTGGATAGTGCCGCGCGGTACACCTCTGGGTCACTGCATCCACTACAAGACAGACGTGGACCTAAAATGTCCCGGACCACCGAAGCCCTCCCGACCCGTCGGCCACTGTGTACTCTCGGTGTCCATGCGTCCACAAGACAGGGCTGAGCGGCCCCAAGATATAGCTTATCTCGAAAGAGATACAGCTCAACAGCAAAGGCTATCTCGAAGGAGAATACGGCTCAACATGAAATGCAACGTGCAGTAATAAACGTGACATAATAGCATGCATCATATGACATATATCAATGCACCACATAATCATGCAACACATATAAGAATGTATACTCAACCAGGATATCTCGGATAGTACTTTCGTACCTCTATCACAGCAATCCTAATCCACTGGAACAACCAGACAACAGGTCTAATCCAAGCCTATTCATCAAGTGAAAACCATCACTAAACTTATCTACCAGACTTAACTAGATAATCCTGAGATAAATACTGATAAAATTCCAAACCTTCGTCCGTCGCTAGCCCGCTGATGCCGCTAGCTCCCAACTAGAGCACAGCTCTGCTACAAGACCAGCAGCTCCCCGCTAGTGCCCAAATCTCGGAACAAGACTAGAACCTGCCAGAAACGACTGAAATGCTATGGAACTCTCTGAATTGGCGAGTCAAAATGAGGAAATCCGACCACTATTTATAGGCCATGTTCGGATCCTCCGAACACCACTTCGGAACGTCCGAACGCTACGTGTCCATTGGCTCTTGACAGCTCATGATCGGATCCTCCGATCATACACTTCGGACCGTCCGAACATGCACGTGTCCAGCTGCTCTTGACACCTCATGATCGGATCCACCGAACTCACTTCGGAACGTCCGAACTCCCACGTGTCGATCAACTCTTGACACCTAATGATCGGATCCACCGAACTCACTGCAACGATAACAAACATTGGTACCTTGCATACATTCGCCGCAATGGGATTTGCCAAGGACAAGGTGGTCTGTCCTGTTCCTTACGTGGAGGGGGATCCTTGCCACGGAGTTCCTCTGGTCGAGTACCTTTGCTATCGGTCCTTTTGCCTTGTCATGTTCCATGACTCTTCTGAAAGTATTGTTTCCTTCGCCGTTGTCTGTCTCTGTCAATGTCTTGTTCATCCTGTTCTGCCATAAGTGCTCTTTCCACTATCTCCCCGTTTGTAAAAAATTTCGACATTCATACATATCTTTTAATTTCATAGCGAAGTCCCCTCATGAAGTGTTCGCCCTTACTTGTGTCATCATATGTAATATATGATACATATTGAACTCCAGCCTCGAATTGTTGTATATATTCAGTCCTTGACGTGGTTCCTTGCTTCAAATTGACGAAATCGTTCGCTTTCTTGGCTCGTACATCTTTGTAAAATATTTGTTGTAAAACATGGACTTGAATGTTGTGGGGACCCGGACGCTAATCATCTTCTTAATCATCGTTGGGATTTAATTATCAATTAAGATAAAACAGGGTCTAAAAATTTTTCTTTTTAAAATACAAGTGCGGAAGGTAATGGCATCTAAATAATATACATATCTGTATAAAACTACAATTCAGTAGAAAAGTACAATACTGTACAACCTAAGTCTAAGGTTCAATTACTAAATTCAAGTAATAAACCAAGTCTGCTACAAGTCCGGAATCACCACGCTAACTCGTCTTCTCTCATCGTCATCTCGACCCTGATCCAGCCCCACCTGTTGTCATGCACACATACAAGACAAGACAACAGCCGGATAACTCCGGTGAGAATAAATCCCAGTATAAAACATGGTAAACATGCATATACACATAATAATTCATGAAACATGCTGTCATGAATAAAAACAAAGGCGATAGTAATAGATTTCATCATCTATGAATTCTAGTCTAACTAAACATGCAACTCAAATCAGATAAACATGTATATAAACAATCTAAATCTTGAAACATGCTGTCCTGAATGAAAGCAATAACAATAGGTTCCATAGTCTATGAAACCAATCCATAAACGCATGCTGTTCTAATCAAATCATGTCTAGACTTGACTCAACTATAACTCTAGGGATCCCGGGGTGAATAAGACGTCACTGGCTGTCACCTACCCAACCACTCGGGGCGACTGTACGTCTTATTCCTAGACTTCGGTCCGAGCTGTATCGACGGCTGGCAATAGGAGTAATGGCTACTCCTAAGTTGAGATACACCGAACGTCTAGAAGTCTGACAATGGCTGTCAAGACTTTCCTATCTTAAATGCAATGAATAACAATCTGTAAACAAAGCATAATCATATTCATAACTGAATATCCCAATTATCTTACATGCTTGAATACAATTCTATAATCAAAGCATAATCAGGTAACAATATAAACAATAATCTAGTATGTGATTTTATTGGGAAACTCAAATTAATCTTATTTGAGTTATGCTTCCCGAATATCACATGAATTATACCTTTGTCGTCCCTGTCTGACGAAGACGATGACCTGTATTCAACTCTGTCCCTATCAAATCTGAAATGACAATATCGAATACACTGTATCAGTGAATAACTCAATATACAATCTGTTCTGATCAATACTCAATTCAGTATACAATCTGATCAATGTCTGAACAAGATACAATCTGAGTCATATCAATAATATCACAATCTAATCGAACTCATATCTGAATCTGATCAATCTAAATCAACTGATGTTTCGACGGCATAACAATACAATCTGAATAACCCCGTCAATTCTGAACATCACAAATATAATACTGGAACTCATAATCTGAATATCGGTATATTCAAAATCAGTAATACACAATTCTGATATCAAAATCTCAGTCAATATCTTTCAAAAATCATGACAATTATAGAAACGGTCTGTTCTTTAATCTGACTTCAATTCTATAATGTCCACGGTAGCAGAAACACCATATCTGAATCATATTCAATTCTGACAATATCATAAATTCAAATCTTGTCTAAACATAATAAAACTTACGTCCAGTTGTAGCCTGCGTTGATAGGAACACAGTACTGAAGTCGGATTTAAAATTGAATAGACGGTTCGCTCGCAAATCGAATTCTAAGATCAAGAAGTAAAACTTTCCTCAATCTCTCGATTTTTTGCTGAAGGAAATGAATAAGGAATCGTGTGTATATATATATTGCAAGCAAGATTTCGTACGTGGCATCCATTCAATTTTTGCCCAATTTCTTGCAAAATTACGAAAATGCCATTGCCATCCAATAATTACGAAAATGCCATTGCCTCCAATAATTACGAAAATGCCATTGACGTCCCATAATTACGAAAATGCCATTTCCCTCAAATAATTACGAAAATGCCATCCGAAAATCACAAAAATGCCATTCAATAATTTAAATCAATTATTTAATTTTCGGGTTCTCATAAAAATGATGACAGTCTCGGGCATTACATTTCTCCCCCTCTTAGATCTGAGTTCGTCCTCGAACTCATAACAATCAATTCAGGGATATCAGAAGAAATGCATAACAGAGTTTAAATTAACTCAAATATCTGATTCCAGTCTGGGTTAAACATTCACTAAGTATTATGTCATAATACTTCTCCAATCCTATTGACATAATCAATCTCGCCTTACTGGTTATACAACATCCGTATAAACCAAACTACAGCTCATCCCAAATCAGTACCATCAGCTGTTATCAAATCTGTTTATCTCAAATCAAGACATATACTATCTTTATCTTCAAATACCAATCGTCATCATCCGACGTTGGTTTCTTAAATCTGTCCATTCTGAACTATCGTAATAGTTATTGTCATACCGGAACAATAATTCATAACATCTAGTGCTAACATCCAGCACTAAAGCTGTATAGTGCTAACATCCAGCACTAAAGTTGTACCAAAATCTTCCAATATCTGGCTAGTGCACTCTGACTGTCTGTCCATCTGTAAAACTCTCTAATAGAAAGCTCAGGATATACTCTGTCACAGGTACAACTCAAGCACAATCACAATCTGACATAATCTACTGTGGCATTCTGATCTTTCTGACCACTTTTCTGACATCAATCTGTGTCATTGGGTCATGTTTGTACGTTATCTTGTACAAATATCTACTGTGGCATTCTGATCTTTCTGACCACTTTTCTGACATCAATCTGTGTCATTGGGTCATGTTTGTACGTTATCTTGTACAAACTGATAGATATAGACTGAACAATCTGTCAATCTTAATCATATCATATTACAATCTGTAAAAATGACGGTAATTTCATTACGAAGGCTATAGAAATGTACTCTCATTTCTATTTAGAACTTCACAATTCTGTAATAAATCTTCTGATTTCTGTCTTTCTGTCTTTTCTGTTAGCGATTCAGTCATATCAATACAATTCCTGTCATAACTGATCTCATCTGTCTATATCACAACTATCTGTTCGAATATCATACACTCTCAGTCACAAATATGACAACTGAAGTCATTACATCGCCTTTCTGACACTATCTGTGATTTCAACTTCGAACTACTGATATAAACGAATCAGTTAATAACATAAAGTAAAGAAAAAAAAAATACCTACCTGGTATTCGGCTCTGACTATCAATATCAATTCTGTTATTCAATTCTGAAACATTCTGATATCACAAGATAATCAGTCTCATATAAAATACACAATCACATATCTGTTACTCGACTCTGATTACTGAAATCTAGTTCTGAACATTCTGATCACATTTCTGAATAGTTGTACCTCTCGAAAATAACTCTGATACAATTGAACTGTATATATTCTCCACGGTTCACAACAATCTGTATCATATACGGATTCAAAATAACAGTAATATCAAATCAGATACAAAATATCATTAACCTATACAGATCTAGTGAGTTCAGTGAACTCATAAAATAATGATTTCTGGTAAATATCTTCATGTCATTCTGCTCAACTGCTATATCTCATCTGCAAATAAAATATGCTCCCCAAAACAATATAAGATGTCTCAAATACTGATTTAGAACAATAACAATACTCAGCAGATATAAAGCAACAGTCGAATAAAATAATCTGCCAAATCAGACAACATACATTTCTGACAATTCTGACATTCCTAAACTTCCCGATCTTTCTGATCTCGATATCTTATCAGTCACTGATCACAATCTCAATTGTAACAAAATCAATCTGTATACTAACTTCAGATATCGCATACTCTGAATACAATCTGTTTCAAGCAAGATTCTTATCTGAATAATTTCTGTATACAATCATCACCGTTCTTAGAATATTCAATACAATCTTCAGATATTCTATTCAATCAATCAGATGCTGTAAATATATCAAAATCTCATAGATACAATGAGCATAAAATCATTAGAACATCCCTGAAGATACTGAACATGCCAAAGAGTATCACTAAATCAGATGTAACTCCTGGTCAATATTCTTCTACCGATCTTTCAATTCTTTCTGTATCATTCTGTACATTCAATATCATTCTGTACTGAATCTACAACAACAATCAGTATCTGATCTAAATTCAATTCTGAAATCTATCTTTCTGATATAGAGCAATTCTAAAATCTTATCTAGGCAATATCAATCAATTTAAATACCATTGGCAAATCTGCCAATGCTAGGCTCGATTTCAGTAAATCTACTGAATACATAAGGATACCATCTGTTCCTTTCTGTATTAATCGAGTCATAGACCACACATATATCAAAGGAATTCGAAATCTAGAATCCTTACTGTGAAATCTCTACTCATCAGCCGTATCTGGTCTGAATCTTATACTTTCCTGACTGGAATCTATAATAGTTCTGTACTTGTTTAGCATATTACCTCAATAATGCGTTCAAATCAGAAAACACAAGTACATTGTAATCTAACTCGATCTTATTCTCATCTTACTGTAGTATACAAGATGTCACAGAAATCTCTGATATCAATCTTTCTTTCTCAACAAGTAAAGACATCAATATTACAGTAATACAGACCCAACAGATAATGCATATCTCCATGCCACTCAGTCACAGATAATTATACAGAATGCATTAGTACATATCAATACATATGCAGTATAATCATAAAAGAATAGTACCTGTAGTGTATTCTGGGTCTGTTTCTCGATTCTGTTCCCTAAAATCTTCGGGAACCTTTCTGGGGACAGACTCTAGCAAAGTGCCCCGGCTGTTTACAAATATTGCATCTACCAAGCACTCCTTGGCATTTCTCTGTTGAATGCCTCCCTCCACAATTTCTGCAATATACTCCTGTATAGCTCGGGCTGGAACCACTGGAACTAGAGGAACCACTTCCTAATTTCTTGAACGGTTTCTTTTGAGTTTTCAATGGTTCTTTCTGTTTATCATTGCTGCTGCCAACTTCGACTCTAGAAGGCAGTTGCTGTGGATTCGGAGCTGGAAGATCATACGATGCTTCCTGTTGTCCTGTCAGAAATGTTTCTGCTCTTTTGGCCCTATTCAAGGTATCAGCAAAACTACTTGATTGCTTCACATTCACCAATATACGTATTTCTAGATTCAATCCTTGAATGAACTGACTAGAAAGAGCATCATCATTTCTAGCCACAAGAGGGGCAAAGCGTAACAAGGTGAAAAACTGTGCCAAGTACTCATCAATACTCATCTGATTCTGTCTTAGGTTTGTAAACTCTGCACTTCTGTCCTGTCTATATGATGTAGGGAAGAATCTTTGATAAAATTCAAATCTAAAGGTCTTCCACAGAATCATTAAACTACGCCGTTCTAAGTTTTCCTTAGTTACCATCCACCAACTCTTTGCAATATCCTGTAGCTGATTCCCAATCAGTGTAATTCTGCACTCATCTGGAAAGCCAAGGAATTCAAATAACATTTCTATATCTTCAAGCCAATTCTCACAATCTGCTGGCATCTCAGTACCCTTTAAAATCGGTGGTTTGTACGACTGAAACTTATTCATCTGTGTTTCTATCTGACTTTCTGACACGTCTATCTGAGGTTCTGACCTACCTGTCTGATCATATGAAGTACTGCCTCTTTCTGGAATTCTTCTGGGCGGTACATCTGATTACCAAACACATTAGTAATCTCATACTACAAATCTGTACCAATCTTTCTCTGATCCTGATCATCTTACTGCTGATCATGAATCTGATCTGATTCATACTTAAGAATACATAATACCAATTCCAATCACATAATCAGGTAAACATGTATCTTAACGCAGTAACACATAGTCTCATGCTAGCACATAATGTCAATCAACATTAAATCAATCTCATGCTAGCACACACATGCAAGGAAAGAAAATTCATCTACCCCGCACATTCTCTTCTATCTCAGTCTAAAAGATCTATCAGTTCTGACTATCTCAATCTAAAGGATCTATCGCTCTGATAATCTAAGTCTCAAGGACCTATCAGCTCTGATACCACCTGTTGTGGGGACCCGGACGCTAATCATCTTCTTAATCATCGTTGGGATTTAATTATCAATTAAGATAAAACAGGGTCTAAAAATTTTTCTTTTTAAAATACAAGTGCGGAAGGTAATGACATCTAAATAATATACATATCTGTATAAAACTACAATTCAGTAGAAAAGTACAATACTGTACAACCTAAGTCTAAGGTTCAATTACTAAATTCAAGTAATAAACCAAGTCTGCTACAAGTCCGGAATCACCACGCTAACTCGTCTTCTCTCATCGTCATCTCGACCCTGATCCAGCCCCACCTGTTGTCATGCACACATACAAAACAAGACAACAGCCGGATAACTCCGGTGAGAATAAATCCCAGTATAAAACATGGTAAACATGCATATACACATAATAATTCATGAAACATGCTGTCATGAATAAAAACAAAGGCGATAGTAATAGATTTCATCATCTATGAAATCTAGTCTAACTAAACATGCAACTCAAATCAGATAAACATGTATATAAACAATCTAAATCTTGAAACATGCTGTCCTGACTGAAAGCAATAACAATAGGTTCCATAGTCTATGAAACCAATCCATAAACGCATGCTGTTCTAATCAAATCATGTCTAGACTTGACTCAACTATAACTCTAGGGATCCCGGGGTGAATAAGACGTCACTGGCTGTCACCTACCCAACCACTCGGGGCGACTGTACGTCTTATTCCTAGACTTCGGTCCGAGCTGTATCGACGGCTGGCAATAGGAGTAATGGCTACTCCTAAGTTGAGATACACCGAACGTCTAGAAGTCTGACAATGGCTGTCAAGACTTTCCTATCTTAAATGCAATGAATAACAATCTGTAAACAAAGCATAATCATATTCATAACTGAATATCACAATTATCTTACATGCTTGAATACAATTCTATAATCAAAGCATAATCAGGTAACAATATAAACAATAATCTAGTATGTGATTTTATTGGGAAACTCAAATTAATCTTATTTGAGTTATGCTTCCCGAATATCACATGAATTATACTTTGTCGTCCCTGTCTGACGAAGACGATGACCTGTATTCAACTCTGTCCCTATCAAATCTGAAATGACAATATCGAATACACTGTATCAGTGAATAACTCAATATACAATCTGTTCTGATCAATACTCAATTAGTATACAATCTGATCAATGTCTGAACAAGATACAATCTGAGTCATATCAATAATATCACAATCTAATCGAACTCATATCTGAATCTGATCAATCTAAATCAACTGATGTTTCGACGGCATAACAATACAATCTGAATAACCCCGTCAATTCTGAACATCACAAATATAATACTGGAACTCATAATCTGAATATCGGTATATTCAAAATCAGTAATACACAATTCTGATATCAAAATCTCAGTCAATATCTTTCAAAAATCATGACAATTATAGAAACGGTCTGTTCTTTAATCTGACTTCAATTCTATAATGTCCACGGTAGCAGAAACACCATATCTGAATCATATTCAATTCTGACAATATCATAAATTCAAATCTTGTCTAAACATAATAAAACTTACGTCCAGTTGTAGCCTGCGTTGATAGGAACACAGTACTGAAGTCGGATTTAAAATTGAATAGACGGTTCGCTCGCAAATCGAATTCTAAGATCAAGAAGTAAAACTTTCCTCAATCTCTCGATTTTTTGCTGAAGGAAATGAATAAGGAATCGTGTGTATATATATATTGCAAGCAAGATTTCGTACGTGGCATCCATTCAATTTTTGCCCAATTTCTTGCAAAATTACGAAAATGCCATTGCCTCCAATAATTACGAAAATGCCATTGCCATCCAATAATTACGAAAATGCCATTGACGTCCCATAATTACGAAAATGCCATTTCCCTCAAATAATTACGAAAATGCCATCCGAAAATCACAAAAATGCCATTCAATAATTTAAATCAATTATTTAATTTTCGGGTTCTCATAAAAATGATGACATCTCGGGCATTACAAATGTATCCCATGTCAATGGTCTCGCAAGTAATGCCACTTTTGCACTCTCCCACCATATTCTTGCATGTTTCGTTAACAAAAATATGACACAAATTACTTTGTCAGCATCTTCCATATGGAGATAGGAGAAGATGGACTCCATTGACTTAATCCATTCTTCTGCTACTGCAGGATCGGTGCTTCCCATGAATTTAGGAGGATTCAGACGCCGAAAGCGATCATACACATCTGTTTGAACAAGCCCTTGTCTTGGTACTTGGACTCGTGCTTGATCGTGTGTCGTCCGCTGCATTTCAAGTAATTGTTGTATCTGCTCTCCATGGACTTTCGCTTGTTGTTGGAGAAGCTGAGCAAAATCGTCTATAGGTTGTGGCCACTGCCTTCACCTTTGGCTGCTGGGGCCTTGCTCTTAGATGACTCTCCTTCATGTACCTTGCGTTTAGGTGACATCATCTTTTATCTTACATGTAGGTCACGTAGAAGCACATAACTTAGCATAAACTATGAGATAAACGAGTTAATTCGGCACAATATTTATTTTTGGTCTTGCATGCTTCGAATGTTGCTTGGATATTAGTATGTTGTTTTCATATTTGGACTTTGGGTAGAAATTATTTTCAATTATGCTCAAGGTTAAGATTAGCATTTTGAGGTATAAGTTTTTGTGTTGTGCTAACGTCCTTCAGGAAATATTTTCATAAAGAGAGTAGGCCACGAAGGCCTTGCTAGATTCCGAGGCTACTAACTCGTTTATCTCAGAGACATTCACTAATCATTTGGATGTTAAGTCCATTTGACTCGACTTGATCTACTCCGTGATAGTCCCATCAGGGGAGGAGCTATCAGCTACTAGCGTGGTCAAAGATATTAATCTTGAACTCTAGGGCCACTTTGTTTACGCCGATCTGATTGTGTTGCCAATGCCGGAAAATATCATCTTGGGGATGGACCGGCTTACGAAGAACAAAGTTCTAATTGATTTTCAGAAAAGATCAGTGTTAGTAAGACTGTTGGGCATGGATCAATTTCTTTTTGAGTCAAACAGGTGAAAAAGTTTCCCTCGCATGATCTCTTGCATGCAGGCACAAAGACTTATGCATAAGGGGTGTCATGCTTTCTTGGCCAGTATTATTTCCGCACCTGACGTACCCACTCCATCGATATCTGATGTACCAGTAGCTACATATTTTCCTGAATTTTTCCCGATGACGTCTACAGGCCTTTCACTGGAGAGAGAGGTGAAGTTTGCCATTGACCTTGTGCCAGACACTGTGCCAATCTCTAAGGCACCGTACAGGTTGGCTCCAGCAGAAATGTTAGAACTCAAACAACAAATTCAGGAGCTCTTAGATAAATAATTCATCCGCCATAGTTTCTCGCCATGGGGCGCACCAGTGCTCTTTGTAAAGAATAAAGATGAGAGCATGAGGTTGTGTATCGATTACCGAGGGTTGAACAAGGTGATGATAAAAAATAAATACCCACTTCCAAAGATCGAGGACTTTTTCAATCAGTTGCAGGGAGCTACAGTGTTCTATAAAAGAGATCTACAATATGGATATCATGAGTTGAAGGTAAAAGATGCAGATGTTCATAAGACAGCCTTCAGAACCAGATATGGACATTACGAGTTTCTACTGATGCCGTTTGGACTGACGAATGCTCCAGCGATATTTATGGACCTCATGAACCGAGTATTTCAGCCCTACCAAGATCAGTTCGTCATAGTGTTCATTGAAGACATTCTTATCTACTCGAGGAGCCATGAGGAACACAGTCAGCATTTGGGTATAGTTTTGCAAGTCTTGCACAGTTGCAAGTTGTTTGCAAAATTCAGTAAGTTTGAATTCTGGTTGGAGAAAGTAGCATTTTTGGTTCATATAATATCTAGCAGTGGCATTGAGGTGGATCCAGCTAAGGTGGCAGCAGTTAAGGAATGGGTTCAGCCTTAGAATGCGTCAGAGATCCGCAGTTTCCTAGGTTTAGCAGGCTACTACCGAAAATTTATTCTGAGGTTTTCCTCGATTGCAGTGCCACTCACTTCATTGACTAATAAGAATTCTAAATTCGTTTGGAGTGATGAGTGTCAGAAGAGCTTTGATATTTTGAAGCAAGCTCTTATCACAGCGCCAGTTTTAGCCATGCCATCAATGGCAAGCCAATTTTGTGTTGTACACCGATGCATCTAAGCTCGGGTTAGGCACAGTTTTGATGCAGCATGGTTGTGTTATAGCTTATGCCTCAAGACAGTTGAAAGTGCACGAAAAGAATTACCTAACTCATGATCTCGAGTTAGATGTCGTTATCTTTGCGTTGAAGATTTGGAGACATTATTTGTACGACGAGAAATGCTAGATATTCACTGATCACAAAAGTCTCAAGTATTTCTGAAAGGATCAGTTAATCAAATAAAGAGTGTTTAGAAGGGGGGTTGAATAAACACTGCTCGAATTTAAATATTCTTCGACAATATGAGTTCAGTTTTGTTACAAACTGAAACTAGATATCCCGTCGGTCAATAAAAATCAGTTAAACTGAATAAAACAGTTGCGGAAGATAAACTGACTGAAAGATAGATTAACTAACTGAAAATGAAAACTGAAGTAATGACATGATATGTTTCTGGATGTTCGGAGACTTGAATAACTCCTACGTCACCCCTTCTATCACGAAGATAGGATATCCACTAAAAAACATTGATCAAATACACGACACTGTACTGACCCACTTCAGTTTGGACTCATCACTTTGCCAAAACTTAAACTCTTAGTATACAACACTTTTATAGATCGTAACTGATCTTAGCACAACTTAGAAAATCTATCAACGATTACAAAGTGCTATTTAAGCTCGAGAATGTAGTCTTGAATACTACTGATATGACTGATAAGCGTGAGCTTTGATTTCTGATTGTGAGTAAATATTTAGGCAGCGTAAAAGGAAGTAGAATGAGATAACTGAAAGTCGGGGTTGTGTTCTTCAGTTGCTGCCTTCGACTATTTATAGGCTCTCCTCTCAACGGTAACATTAAAGAATGTTTGAATATTCTAACCGTTGATTGCCACGTCGATATATTCTGACAATCTTACACTGTTCATTCTGTAATGCGGCGTTCCACTACTAGTTGCAGGTAAATGTACTATTTTGTCGGTTGTCGCTTTCAACTGATGACGTGTACAGCTGAGAGATCAGCTGCAGTTGTATCGATCAGTTAACTAAGTTCGGCAGATGACGTGTTCAGTTGATGATCAGTTCAGTTACTTAGTTCAGTTGGTAAGTCTTTTGTCAAAGCACCGGAATTAAGTTTCCAACAATTTCCCCCTTTATGGTGTTTGACAAAACTTAGAATAAAATATAATTGAATAACTGAACTCTTGTAGATAAAATAAGATCTAGATTCAACTGAACTCATATTCTTCATGAATACAAAATTTTAAGATTGCTTCTGCTTTTCTAAAACAGTTTAAGGCTCTTCCCCCTTTTTTTCAAACAGCTCCATTTTAGAAGATAGTTTCCTAACATCAATAGATAGGAGATGGACAGAGTCGGAGATATTGCTGATAGCAGTAGTCATTGCAACTTGAAGCAAATCTATCTTTCTTGAGACAAGAGACTCCACACTATCAACTCGTTTGTTGATAGAGTCTTGAGTGGCAGTGAGACTAGAAAATATCCCTCTGTTTTTCTGTATATCTTCAACTGCGATTGTCAGAGAGGTAACAACAGCTTGTATGTCATTCAGTTTTTTTAATTTGAACCGATGAGAATGGTCCAACTTCAGAGTGTGTGACAGCTGAGTGTTCTGAATCTTCGATATGGAAGTGATCATTTGTTGCATACTTTCCTGCATATGCTGAACTTCTTCAAAAAGAAGATCAAGATCTGATGAAGATGGAGGAGGAGACTGATTAGAGGTTCCTGGTTCTCTTGTTGTGTGTTCAGAAATGACTAAAGCTTGTTCAGTTGAGACTGTAGCAGCAACATTCTAAACTGGAACATCAGTTACAATAATTTCTCCTTGAACTGGAGGCGGTGTTGGTGGATTCTGATCATCAGAAGAGTCGGCTTGAAGAATGGCAGACAGGTGATGAAACCAAAACGGGTGGCTCTAAAGAATGAACTTGAGAATCAATCGGCACATCAGTCGAAATAGCTTGGTCAACAAGTAGATCTTGCTGAACTGGTTCTTCTGAAGAGATGGTGACCTCTGGATGGATTTGATCAGTAGAGTGATCAACTGGATTAGACATAGGTTCACTCAATTTAGTATCCTGCACCACTGCTTGGATAATTTCCTACAATGTTTGCAAAAGAAAGCTCGGCTTCAGTGTACAGTTGCTGTTCAGCAGGAGATGGTTGAGGCATATCCTGAACTGACTTTTTAGTTGGAACCAAAGCCTGTTCTGAGGATGATTTTTCAACTGTATCCTCGTCATCATTTTCTGAATCTCCTTGATGAAGAACCAACTCCTGATCCATTTCCCAAAATTTTATCTGAGATTGTAACCCAAGCAAATCGGTATCAAGCTGAGTAATTACTGCTTGATCAGCAAACGCAGTAGGATTTGTTGGAACGTAGTTGTCTTTCAATGCTGACAATTTGAGCCAACTTCTTGGCTCTCACCTGATCAAACAGATAAGATTTCCTTTCCATCGCCTGAGCAATTGTGGCAGCTTTCACCTGTTCTTAGAACATAAGCTTCCAGTTTGATGAAGGTGTTCAGCTGTGATTTCTTTTTCAGTTGCTTGGCAAAAACTTGTGTGCGAAAAGCTGTCCAAGCATCATAGGACTGAATTTTTGAAGCTGCATAACTATTAACCTTTGCCCAAACAAGGTCAATGTGTGTCTGAATGGCATTGGAAGGTCTGGGCTCTTCAATCAGTTTACCCTTGCCTTTATCAGTACTTAGAATGTGAGGGATTTCTCATCCTGTTCGACTTGATTCCACCACCTCTATAAATTTTATCCCTTTGGGTGGAGCAGGTGCCACACTGGTAGGGAGAGTGATTTGAATCAGAGGCGCTTTGGTCCTAACTGATTCCTTTTTGGCACCAACTGAAGCTTCTGGTGGAATGATTTTCAAACGAACTGCTTCTATTGGTTGTTGAGCATCCGAAGAAATAACCGTATCAGTAGGAATTAATACCTCGGCAGTTTTTGATTTAACCCTTTGGGTTCTTGGTTTCTTGGCAATTTGTGGAGATGGAGTTTTCTCTGAGTCAGATGTACTCAAGATTAATTTCCTCTTGGCTACCTTCAGTTGAGCCAAGGTTTTGGCCTTCTTCACTGATTTTGGGGCCGCTTTATCAGTCCCAATCTCCTTTTTGATCTTGACAAACTTAGCAGGAGAGATGTCCAGTTTGGTCCTCAGTGGCATAATGTTTTTCGCATTAAAAACTTTAAACTTTGATGATCTTTCTGAGTCATCAGCCACTAACCCTTTCATTTTCAGCAGATAACTAAGTTGCACAGCAAAACCCTTTGATTGTGTGGAAGACAGAAACATATTTTTCAGAATATGAAATAGGAGATGCTTCCAGTTGAATTGTTGATCAGCCATAATAACAGAAATGGCTTGAAATTTCTCCAAAGTAAGAGCAGCAAACGATACAGCTTTTGCCAAAAGCCCTTTGGCTACAACATCAGCAAGTAACTGAACTTCATACTTCAGTTCTTTCTTTGGGTCAGAGACTTTGATCTTCCGTCCATCAGCAGAGAGTGCTGTTTGCATTTCTTCAATATCTGAGGCTTTAACATCCGAGAGTTGTGCCAAACCATCAAAAGGTAGAGAGAAAATTTCTCCAAAGGAGTCTTTAGAGATGGTCAGAGACTGATTATTGACAGTAGAAATTATGTTGCCATCAGAGTCGACCATACCGGTGGAGTAGAAATCCTGAAGTTCTTTTGGATAGATTTCTTGAGATGATTTACCCAAGAACGTTCGTAATCCAGCAGTCTCAAGTTTTTGAAAAACTTTCTTGACATCATCATCACCGAAAGATAGGATTGACCCAAAATTGATAGCCATAGCATTTAGCATATAAGCGGGAATTTGAGTTGCCATTGAGAACTGAATGAATTCCTGAAAGAAAAGTTGAAGGATGAAACTTGTTCTTGCTCTTCAAAAATCTGTGGATAAACGCAAAGTAAAACTGAAATGAAGCGGGGAATGGTACATATGTATGTGACTATTCAAATTCTGGACACGTGCCAGTCCAAAGAAATTCTGAATTACAACGTGTGTTCGTGTGCCAAATGCGTGTGTATTTGAACGGTTTCAAAAGTGTCCACGTTGACACTGATCATTTACTGAAAAGCAGTATTTAATGCTTGAAAGACAGTCACGTCGCTTGATTTTGAATATAATACGTTTAATTAGTTAACTTATATGAGAAGATTAATGAGAAGCTCAACTGAACGATCAGTTATTACTGAATCATTTCATTTGAGAGCTGACTAATCAATTGTCTTCTCAGTTAACTTCTTAGAACCAATATTCCCCCTAAATAAATGCATAAAATAATTAAAGCGAAAAGGAAATGTCAGAGATATTATTTGCTGATGACACGTTGACGACCCTTTAGCTTCCTTGACAGTCTGCTATAAATAGAAGTGACGTTATTAGTTTCAGTCATATTGGTGGAAGAAGAAGAAAACATAAAACAAATGGCAGATGCGAGTGGCTCAAGTTGTTTTTCATTTTCTCTGGAAGCTAGGAAGGCGGCTATTGAAGATGAAGTCTTCTACACCAGTCTTCCCTACAGGGAAAAATTAAAAGAGCTTGAGTTCCTGTATAACTCCAGAGAGGCTACCACTCCCAGACTGGTGGAACAGTTGACAGAAATACGGGAGCGCTTGAATATCGCTGTTTGGGTGGACGTCTTTAGAGATGGTCATATTCATCAGCTGATGCTTCAGAAGGAACTGGAGATTCTCAATAGCATAGCTTCTTCTCATAGATTTTGTAAGACGTCTTCCTCAGCGCTATCAGTTTGGTTGAGAATGTGGATAGACGATGTAGAGGAAAAATATGACAGTGTAGTTGAAGCGAATGTTTATCGTTGAATGAAATGTTTATTTTGGTGTAACTTTGATGTTTCTTTTTCCTGCAAGTAATAAGTTTTAATAACAGATGAACTAATGAACTGATGAAACACTAACTGATAGAAGATTAACTGACATCAGTTAAGAGTCATATAAATAAACAATTAAACTGAAGAATCAGTAAATGACAGTAAAACTGAAAGATGAATTAAGAACCAAGACAACAATAACAACTGATTAGGATAAATCAATTAATCCAAGTATATTGCGAAAATGAGAAAACTTAGTCTCGGCCAATGGTCTGGTGAAGATATCAGCTGCTTGCTGCTCAGTTGATACGTATTCCAATCTGATGTTCTTCTTCAGGGCATGATCTCTGATGAAGTGATGTCTGACATCTATGTGCTTAGTCCTGGAGTGAAGAAATTAATTATAGGTGATAGCAATCGTGCTTGTATTATCACAGAATATGGAAGATTCCTTTGCATCAACACCATAATCTTTCAGTTGTTGCTAAATCCAAAGCAGTTGAGCACAACAGCTTCCAGCAGCAAGATATTCTGCTTCAGTTGTGGAAGTTGCTATGGATGTTTGCTTCTTACTAAACCAAGAGATCAGTCTGTCTCCTAGAAATTTACATGATCCACTTGTACGTTTTCGATCAAGCTTGCATCCTGCATAATCTGCATCTGAATAACCAACTAAATTGAAAGATGAGTCTTTAGGATACCATAATCCAACATTTTGTGTTCCCTTAAGATATTTCAAAATACGCTTGGCAGCAGTAAAATGTGATTGCATAGGATTTGCTTGAAATCTAGCACACATGCATACAACAAATACAATATCAGGACGACTAGCAGTTAGGTACAATAATAAACCTATTAAACCTCTGTAAAGTGTCGTCTCAACTGATATTCCCCCTTGATCAGTGTCTAATTTAACTGATGAGCTCATGGGAGTGCTTGCACCTGAACATGATTCCATACCAAATTTCTTCAGCAATTCCTTAGTGTATTTGGTTTGACTGATAAAAGTTTTTGAATCCAGTTGCTTCACTTGTAAACCAAGGAAGAATGTCAGTTCACCCATCATGCTCATTTCGAACTTATCTTGCATTAAATTAGCAAACTTCTCGCATAATTTTGGGTTAGTTGACCCAAAAATAATGTCATCAACATAAATTTGAACGAGTAGAATATGATCATTCTTGGAGAATTTGAACAAGGTCTTATCCACTGATCCAACCAAAAAATCGTGATCAGTTAGAAATTTTGAAAGAGTTTCGTACCAAGCTCTTGGAGCTTGTTTAAGACCATATAAGGCTTTGTTCAAATGGTAGACATGATCAGGAAGATGATGATTGATAAAACCTGGAGGTTGTTCAACGTAGACTTCTTCCTGCAACTGGCCATTCAGAAACGCACTCTTTACATCCATTTGATAGACTTTGAAGTTTTTGAACGAAGCATAGGCGAGGAATATTCTGATTGCCTCCAGTCTTGCAACTGGAGCATAAGTCTCATCATAATCAATTCCTTCTTCCTGCCTATAGCCTTGTGCTACTAGCCTTGCTTTGTTACGCACAACTGAACCATCTTATTTCAGTTTTTTCCTGTACACCTATTTTGTACCTATAACAGTTTTTGAAATTGGTCTTGGAACTAAGTTCCAGACATTGTTATGGACAAACTTATTTAGCTCTTCTTGAATTGCATTTATCCAGTTTGGATCAGCGAGAGCTTCATCAGTCTTCTTGGGTTCTAGTTGTGATACGAATGCTGAATGGATAAATAGATTGAGCATCTGATTTCTTGTTCTTACTGGATCAGATGGTTTACCTATTACCAACTCTGGAGGATGTGATTTCTTCCATCTGAGTTCAGCATTTGTTTCTTCTGAAACAGCAACTGCTTCTGTGGGTAACTGAACATTTTCATTCACAGTTGGAGCAGTTTCAGTTGGTAACTGAATGTCATTTGGTTGCTCTATTAACTGATCATTAGGAACAGCTTCTGATTCTTCTGGTTGATCCAATACTTCTGGTTCAGGTGTTTGGAGGTTGCTTTGATTGATATGGACGTCTTCTTCATCATCATTATCCAAGCTTATATCTGTAAATCTATCAGCTAGCTCAACTTGATCAGTTGGCTTTCAGTTAGTATAGTTTCATCAAAAACAACATGGATAGATTACTCAACATTTAAAGTGTTTTTGTTGAAGACTCTATAAGCTTTACTCACTGAAGAATAACCAAGAAATATTCCTTCTGCAGATTTAGCATCAAAGGCTTTTAAGTGAGTTTTTCCATTGACAAGTATAAAACATCTGCAGCCGAATATTTTAAAGTAGGAAACCACACTTTTTCTTCCATGCCAGATCTCATAAGGTGTTTTCATATGATTCTTATTAATCATTGATCTGTTTTGAGTGTAACACGCAGTGTTCACTGCCTCTATCCAAAACCTTTGAGAGATACCAGAATCATCAAGCATTGTTCTAGCAGCATCTTTGAGGGTCCGATTTTTCCTTTCAGCTACACCATTTTGCTGAGGAGTTCTCGCTGCTGAGAGCTCATGCTTAATTCCGGCATTCTCTAAATAATTTGAAAGAATTTGATTGATAAACTCAGTTCCTCGATCAGATCTGATTCTATCAATTCCAACTGATTTTTCATTTAATAATCTTTTGAAAAGCTTAATCAGTTGAGCAGCATTTTGGTCTTTGGACTTGAGAAATATAACCCAAGTGAATCTTGAAAAATCATCTACAACCACCAAGGTGTATTTCATTCCCTCTAAGCTCATGACTGGTATTGGACCAAATAGATCCATATGTAACAGCTCTAAGAATCGGGTAGAAGATTTACGACCCTTGTTCTTAAAAGAAGATTTGATTTGTTTACCAAACTGACATGCTGAGAAAATTTTGTCTTTGATAAAATCCATTTTGGGCAGTCCAGTAACAAGATCGTGGTTACTCAAATATGCAATGGACTTGAAATTCAGGTGGTTTAATCTCTTATGCCACAACCAGTTTTTAGAAGATTTTGAAGCAATAAAACATACTGGTGCATAAGGTTGATCATTCCAACTGACTTTGTAAGTGTTTCCACACCTTTTGCCAGTTAGAATGATCTCTTCAGTTGAGTTTTTGACTGAGCAAGAATGTTTGTCAAACTGAACTGAGAATCCATTATCGCATAATTGACTGATACTGATCAGGTTATACTTAAGATTCTCAACTAATAATACATCATTTATGGTGAAGTTACCATGGATAAGCTTACCCTTACCCACGGTTTTACCTTTAGAATTATCTCCAAAACTGATGTTTGGTCCAGTGTATTTGACCAGTTGAGATAATAAATTTGAATCTCCTGTCATGTGGCGTGAACATCCACTATCCAAGTACCATATAGATTCAATACTTGTACCTGTTACCTGCAATCACACACAAGATAAGATTCTGGTACCCTTTTTCTATTTGGGTCCAAAGTTGATTAGTCCTTTGGGAATCCAGACTTGGATCAGTCTAACTGACCGTCCAGATGCTATATTCCAGATGGTCTTTCCCTGTTTGTGTGTGCTTGGTGTATGGTGTGCAGAAGATACAACATGTGATTTGCCCTTTTTCAACTGATTGTTCAGCCAGTATCTTTTCTAAACTGGCGTACTGTTGTAGTAATTTGAGTAGCCATTTGAGTAATTTTTGCTGAAAGTTTTTGGTTGCTGACTTCGAGAGTCAGTCATAACTTTTGGGCTATAACCAATTCCACATCTTTTGCCCTTGTTCATACCTTGAGTTGGCTGTTCAATCAGTTTACTCGGCTCAGCTTGTTCTTGTACCATAACTGATTTTACAAAGTGAATGTATTTCCCTTTGTTTATATTCAATTTTGGCTGAGTATCTTTGGAAGATGAATCATCTTTACTACAGAATCCTAAACCAGTTTTATCAATAACTGATTTCTGAGAATTCTGTATATCAGTTAAAGCATCAGACGATTTGTTCCAAGCCTGAATAAGCTCAGTGTGCTTTGAATTTTCAAGCAACAACTTTTGAATCATTAATTGATCCCTGCTTCTTTCATTTCTGAGCTCAGCAATTTCCCTTCTCAAACTCAACATATCAACCGATTCATCAGTGTTTGTTTTATCGTCTTTGGGATCATTTTGCTTCGCTCTGGCTTTTTCAAATGATAAAGCAAGCTTTTGATACTCATTAACCATGTCATGTAATGTTGAAATAAGTTCTTCTCTGGTAAAATTAGTTGAACTAAAATCAAATACCTGCTTACTGCTGGACTCTAGTTCTGTATCAGCAGCCATCAGACACTTTACTTCTTCTTCATTGTCACTAGAACTGCATGAAGTTTCTGGTTCTGATTCCTCGCTGTCAGTGTCTGCCCATTTGGCTTTGCTATCTTCAGCTAGAAGTACTTCATGTTTCTTTCTGTAAGGCTTATTGTCGTCCTTAGATCTCCTCTTGTGCTCATACACTTTCTTCTTTCTTTCAGTTGAAACTTGATTGTCCTTCTTAGGTTTGGGATAGTCAGCAATATAATGACCTGGTTTGCCACAGTTGTAGCATGCATTTGACTCTTCTCTGGAGTTGTTTCTTTGATATTGCTTTGAAAATTCCCTTGATTCTTCCTCATGAATCTTCCAAACTTCTTAATGAACCATGACATGGCATCATTGCTTAGTTGATCAGCAGCTTTCTCAACTGAACCAGTTGGTTCTGTTCTTACAGCAGTTAAGGCAGTAGTAGCTGCTGGAGTAGATGGTTCTCCTT
The DNA here is from genome assembly GCF_022965805.1 of Primulina eburnea. Lineage (NCBI taxonomy): Eukaryota > Viridiplantae > Streptophyta > Magnoliopsida > Lamiales > Gesneriaceae > Primulina > Primulina eburnea. The sequence goes on along the minus strand of NC_133103.1, from coordinate 26,726,046 downwards.
CTCGAGTTTGTAGTTCGAACTCGTATGCTTTCAAATCAATAAATAGATCATGAAGCTCAACTTTGTTCAGATCCTTGGATTCCCTCATAGCCATGGTCTTCACATCCCACTCCTTGGGAAGACCTCTGATTATCTTCAATGCTACTTCTTTGTTTGAGTACATTTTTCCAAGTGCATTTAGTTCATTGATGATGCAGCTGGTTCTTTCATCATAATCATGCATCGTTTCACCAACTTTCATTCTGATGTTGTCGAACTTCTGCATGGCAACAGAAAGTTTGTTTTCTTTGGTTTGTTCATTGCCTTCGCAAAGTTGAATTAACTTCTCCCAAATTTCTTTGGCTGTCTTGCACATCTTGATTTTACTGAACGTTACTTTGTCCAGTGTTTTATACAATATGTCCTTTGCTACATTGTCTAGATTTGCTTTCCTCTTATCCTCAGTAGTCCACTCATCTCTGGGCTTTTCTATACGATGAGGTGCCCCATCAGTAATGGCAACAGCTGTATTGGCTTTCAAAATCTTCATGGGTCCGTCAGTTATAACGTACCACATATCATCATCTTGTGCAGCTAGGTGAGCGTGCATCCTGATCTTCCAATCGTCAAAGTCTTCTATTGAGAACATAAGAATCTTGTTGAATGAAGACATAATGAACAATTTGAGTATAGATAATCTTTGATAGGATATGACTGGCTCTGATACCACTTGAAAGGATCGGTTAATCAAATAAAGAGTATTTAGAAAGGGGGGTTGAATAAACACTGCTCGAATTTAAATATTCTTCGACAATATGAGTTCAGTTTTGTTACAAACTGAAACTAGATATCCCGTCGGTCAATAACAATCAGTTAAACTGAATAAAACAGTTGCGGAAGATAAACTGACAGAAAGATAGATTAACTATCTGAAAATGAAAACTGAAGTAATGACACGATATGTTTCTGGATGTTCGGAGAATTGAATAACTCCTACGTCACCCCTTCTATCACGAAGATAGGATATCCACTAAAAGACTTTGATCAAATACACGACACTGTACTGACCCACTTCAGTTTGGACTTATCACTTTGCCAAAACTGAAACTCTTAGTATACAACACTTTTATAGATCGTAACTGATCTTAGCACAACTTAGAAAATCTATCAACGATTACAAAGTGCTATTTAAGCTCGAGAATGTAGTCTTGAATACTACTGATATGACTGATAAGCGTGAGCTTTGATTTCTGATTGTGAGTAAATATTTAGGCAGCGTAACATCAAGTAGAATGAGATAACTGAAAGTCGGGGTTGTGTTCTTCAGTTGCTGCCTTCGACTATTTATAGGCTCTCCTCTCAACGATAACATTAAATAATGTTTGAATATTCTAACCGTTGATTGCCACGTCGATATATTCTGACAATCGTACACTGTTCATTCTGTAATGCGGCATTCCACTACTAGTTGCAGGTAAATGTACTATTTTGTCGGTTGTCGCTTTCAACTGATGACGTGTACAGCTGAGAGATCAGCTGCAGTTGTATCGATCAGTTAACTAAGTTCGGCATATGACGTGTTCAGTTGATGAACAGTTCAGTTACTTAGTTCAGTTGGTAAGTCTTTTGTAAAAGCACCGGAATTAAGTTTCCAACAATTTCTTCACGCATAAGGAACTTAACATGAGAAAAGAAGGTGGTTGGAGTTAGTAAAGACTACGATTGTGAGATTAGCTTCCATCCAGGGAAGCTAACGTTGTGACAGATGCTTTGAGCAGAAAAGTTGTATTCGTAGCACAACTGTCAGCACAGAGATCTCTTCAGTCAGATATTCAAAGGTTTGGCCTAGAAGTTTATCCTAAAAGCAGAGCTCCTAGGCTGTCTAATCTGACATCTCAGTCTTCTTTGTTAGACCAAATCCGTAGAAGTCAGCCTTCGGATGATCAGTTACAGAAATGGAGACTGAAGGATGAACCAAAGACAGTGTACTCTACACAGTGTCTGATGGTATTGTGAGATATAGATGTAGAATGTGGGTGCCTAGTGTTGATTCGATCATAGAGGATATGCTGACATATGCACATGTATCTCTGTATTCCATTCACCCAGGAGCCACCAAGATATACAAAGACTTGCAGAGTTTGTATTGGTGGCCAGGTATGAAGAGAGTCATCTGTCGGCTTGTGTCTGAATGTCTCATTTGTTAGCAGGTGAAGGCAGAGCTTCAGAGGCCAGCAGGGATGCTTAAGCCACTCCCTATCCCCGAGTGGAAATGGTAGAACATCACCATGTATTTTGTGGTTGGTTTGCCGAATCGACTCAATAAATCATCACATTTATTACCCGTGAAGACGACTTTCTCCATGACTCAGTATGCAAAGCTATATCAGGGAGATAGTTCGATTGCACGGGATCTCAGTTTCTATCGTGTGCGACAGGGACCCGAGATCCACATCGTCCTTCTAGAAGAGTTTACATGCAGCCATGAGGACGAAGTTGCTATTCAGTACGACATTCATGAAAGGGGATCGGTTACGGTGACCGGAAGCGCAACGGAAGTTAAAATTTTTGATTTTTTATGGAATATTTTCGGCCACCTCATTTTGTGTAGCAAATACAACAAACACCAAATATCATACATAGGGTGTTGAGAAAATCGTTACCTATCAACCTCTTGAGGTTGATGATGGCTCCAACTTAGTTGTCAAACAACTAAGCTCTTCAATGGCAAGACAATCTTCAAGCTTCCCTTTGAGCCCACCTTGCTCAAATATTAAGCCCACTATCATCTAGCTAGAACCACTCTAATTTTGCACTAGAAAAATTAGAGCATTTTTCATTAAGAAGTGTGTGCATTCCTCAACAATTGAAGAACAAAAATGGAGGAGAAAAATGAGTAAAATTTCGGCCATAAGGTGATGGGAGAGAAGGGAGAACAACTTTCTTGGTTGTGGAAAAAGTTGAGTTAAGCATCTGCATGCCATGCCTTAGTTATACAAAAAGTTGTCTCTCAACCTTTCATCTCTCATGCATGCAATGTGACTTGGGCTTGTAACTATTACAAGGCCCATGGACTTTATTTAAATGTCTCAAACACATTTGAGCCCATTTAAAGTTTACTTGATTTTACTCAAGTCCACTAGTTTAATAATTATTTCTAATTGGGCTCTACAAGGCCCAATGTTGTTTAATTAATCCAAAACTTGAATTTATTTAATTATTTGGACTCTACTAGGTCCACTAGTGTTTAATTAATTCAACATTTGAATTAATTTAATTTAGTCCATAATAATGTTTATGAAAATCACAATTTTCAAATACATTATTTGTTTGGCCAACTTTTAATTTAGGAACACTTCCTCAAATTAAAAGTTACATTCTCCTTATAGAAGTCATACTTCTATTTTTCCTTATGCTTATAAACTCATTTATAAGCCGTTCAACATATTAACTATTTTAACTTCTCAACGAGATCTAGAAAGCTAGCACTTGTGTGGCCCTCAATGTTTCATTGATACAACTAGCCGTGGGTTCACATCTCCATGTGATTCGGACTAAACATGTCCTTATATGAGCATACCCCAATTGCTCCATTCTTACTTATCAACTCCTTGATAACCAGAACGCCAAACTCAAGTCTGATAGTACACAACCAATCATGTTAAACGCCTAGCAGCATCGCTTACATGATTCCCTAGGTATCAAATTATAGTGCCTGCAAGAACCATTCAATTATGGTTAACGTACAGTACGGTCCCTTCAACTCATATTGAAAGGGATCGATTTTAGGTGACCGAAAACGCAACGGAAGCAACAAAATTTTCGAAAAACACATGGAAAATTTCGGCCACCTCTAGTACTAGGTGTAGCATATACAAAAACACAAAAATGTCATACATAGTGTGTTGAGAAATCGTTACCTATCAACCTCTTGAGGTTGATGATGGTTCCAACCAAGATGTAAACAACTTGGCTCTTGAAAGGTTGACCTTCTACAAGCTTCCCTTTGAGCCCGCCTTGCTCAAATATCAAGCCCACCACCAACAAGCTAGATCCACTCTAATTTTGCACTAGAAAAATTAGAGCATTTTTCTTTGAGAAGTATTTTCTTTCCTCAACTCTTGAAGAAGAAAATTGAGAGAAAACTTGGAGAATATCCCTTGAAGATTTTGGCCACTTCAAGTCTTGAAGAGGGGAAGGGAGACTAGCCTTGGTAGTGTAAAAAGGTGTTGTTGGCATGTGTGACACATGTCTTGAATATTGAGAAAGTTGTCTCCCAACTCTTCACCTCCCATGCATGCAAGTCTTATTTGATTTTTAACAATTAAAAATCCATGGACTTATTTTTAATCATCTCAAACATATTTGAGACTAATTAAACATTACTTGAATTTACTCAAGTCACTAGTTAAATAATTATTTTAATATTGGGCTCTACAAGACCCAATATGATTTAATTAATTCAACTCTTGAATTAATTTGATTATTTGGACTCTACTAGGTCCACTAGTGTTTAATTAATTCAACACTTGAATTAATTTAATTTAGTCCATAATAATGTTTATGAAAATCACAATTTTCAAATACATTATTTATTTGGCCAACTTTTAATCTAGGAACACTTCCATAAATTAAAATTTACATTTCTCTCATAGAAGTCATACTTCCATTTTTTTTCTTACGCTTATAAACTCTTTATAAGCCGTTCAACACATTGAACTATTTTTACTTCTCAACGGGATCTAGAAATCCAGCACTTGTGTGGCCCTCAATGGTTCATTGATATAACTAGCCGTGGGTTCACATCTCCATGTGATTCGGACTAAACATGTCCTTATATGAGCATACCCCAATTGCTCTATTCTTACTTATCAACCCCTTGATAACAAGAACGTCAGAACTCAAGTCTAATAATACCCAACCAATCATGTTAAACGCCTAGCAACATCGCTTACATGATTCCCTAGGTATCAAATGATAGTGCCTGCAAGAACCATTCAATTATGGTTAGCGTACAGTACGGTCCCTTCAACTCATATATCCCGACCGATTCGACAACCATTGGTTTATCGAGAGTTGTCAATGAATCGATACTATGTGTCATGTCGTAGTTGCATCGATGGTGTAATCTATGAAACCCCTTTCATAATTACCACCATACTCTGATAAGATATTTCAATCTACATACACATGAGAACACATAGGATATCCATACCCGAAGGTAAGCGGTGAATTCCCGACTACAATGCATCGACTCCTATATGTTTCGACAGAACACCCAACCTTGCCACCTGATGACCCCTTGAGAGTCGGTAAACAAGCCAAAGTGTAATTCTAGCACATAGAGTCTCAATGTTGTCCCGTGTCATAAGGACTAATGGTGTACAACCATAAACTAGGACTTTTCCACTCGATAAGTGAGAACCACTTGGAAAGTCCTTTATGGAGGGTTGTTCAGTGCATTTTACAAAGAGCACCTATCTGCATGTTCGGACATCACAATGTCCCTTACCAATGAAACATGATACTCACATCGCAGATACTAGTCTCTAACTCGAGCGGCCAATATCCTTCTTAGCGGCGGCTGAATCGACTAGGAACTGTTTAGAATATACAGTATTCCAAATATGAGTTTCATGATACTCATCATATGAGCATCTCATATTCTTTCTACTATTTTTATATTCAAGGACTTTATCTATGCAAGTAGCATGGGTATACAGATAAAGAAGTGCCAAAATAATAATTTCAAATATTATTCAAATAAAGATCGTTTATACATAGATTTTCATTGTGAACACTCGGCCAACACTTGGCTCGACGGGCACCTATTCTAACAATCTCCCACTTGCACTAGAGCCAACTACCCATATGCTTCAAACCCATCGATTCGCGATGATTCTCAAACAATGGTCTAGGTAAAGGCTTAGTTAGCGGATCAGCAACATTATCTGCGGAGTCGACTTTGTCAATCATGACATCTCCTCTTTCCACGATCTCTCTGAGGATGTGGTACTTTCTCAATACGTGTTTGGACTTCTGATGAGACCTCGGCTCCTTTGCTTGAGCAATGGCTCCTGTGTTGTCACAAAACACCGGGACAGGAGCAACTCCATTAGGAATGACGCCCAACTCTTGGACGAAATTCCTTAACCAAACAGCCTCCTTTGCTGCAGCTGATGCAACAATGTATTCAGCCTCAGTGGTGGAATCCGCTGTACTGTCTTGCTTGGAACTCTTCCAAAAGACAGCAGCACCATTGAGCATGAATATGAATCCAGAGGTTGACTTTGAGTCATCAATATCGCTTTGGAATCTAGAGTCGGTATAGCCTTCTAATTTTAGTTCTCCACCCCCATAGACCAAGAACAATTTATTGGTCCTCCTCAAGTACTTGAGGATGTCTTTCACAGCTTTCCAATGTGGAATACCAGGGTTCGATTGATATCTACTCACTACACTTAGTGCGAAAGCCACATCAGGACGTGTAGATATCATCCCATACATGATGCTACCAATTGCAGATGCATATGGAATGTATGTCATCGCCGCTATCTCTACATCAGTCTTGGGAGACATAGACTTGGATAGGGACACGCCATGACACATTGGTAGATGTCCTCTTTTGGACTCATCCATCCAGAACCGCTTCAAGATGGTATCAATGTATGTAGACTGGGTGAGACCAAGCAATCTTTTTGATCTATCTCTATAGATCTGTATACCCAATACGAAAGATGCTTCACCCAAGTCTTGCATCGAGAACTTGCTTGCTAACCATATCATAGTTGATTGCAACATTCCTACATCATTCCCAATGAGTAGAATGTCATCAACATACAGCACCAGAAATGTCACAGCATTCCCACTGACCTTCTTGTACACACAGGGTTCCTCAGGATTCTTAGTAAAATCAAACTCTTTGATTGTACTATCGAATCTAAGGTTCCAACTCCTAGATGCCTGTTTTAGACCATAAATAGATCTCTGAAGTTTGCATACCATATGCTCACTTCCGACAGATGTAAACCCTTCGGGTTGAGACATGTAAATCTCTTCCTTAATATCCCCATTAAGAAAGGCTTGTCTTAACATCCATCTGCCATATCTCATAGTCATACCATGCAGCTATGGCTAGCAAAATCCTTATGGACTTGAACATTGCAATTGGAGAAAAGGTTTCCTCAAAGTCAACTCCTTGTCTTTGAGTATATCCTTTTTCCACCAATCGCGTCTTGAAGGTCAATACATTCCCATCCGCCCCAAGTTTCCTCTTGTAAATCCATTTACACCCTATGGGAACAATTCCCTCAGGTGGATCCACGAGATTCCACACTTGGTTCGAATGCATGGAATTCATCTCAGATTTCATTGCTTCAAGCCACATGGATGAATCGGCATCGGATAATGCTTTCCTTGAAAGTCCTTGGATCACATCCAAGGTTAGGCTCACTATGGTCCTCTTCAAGAAGCAGACCATACCTCATAGGTGGTCTCGAAACTCTCTCGGATCTTCTAGGAGCTCGTATCTCCTCTCTTGGCTCTTCGGGTGTGGGTTCTATAATTGTGGGTGTCTTTCGAACCTCTTCGAGTTCTATCATCTCGCCTTTTCTATCCAATAGAAATTCTTTTTCCAAAAGGTTGCATTCCTAGAAACAAACACTTTTGTTTCTTGGGATGATAGAAGTAATATGCAACAGAATTCTTTGGATATCCCAAAAAGTAACATAAAATGGATCGACTATCCAATTTATCTCCCACTACCTGCTTCACATAAGCAGGGCACCCCCATATTCTAAGATAAGAATATTTGGGTGGCTTGCCCATCCATATCTCATATGGAGTCTTGTCAACTGCCTTTGAATGGACATTGTTCAACAACAGTGCCGCTGTCTCAAGTGCATATCCCCAAAAGGATGGCGGCAACTCCGTGAACCCCATCATAGACCGAACCATGTCCATCAAAGTCCGGTTACGACGCTCCGAAACACCATTCAACTGCGGTGTAGCGGACGGAGTCCACTGCGAGAGAATCCCATTCTCCCTAAGATACTCTTGGAACTCGGCACTCAAGTACTCACCACCTCGATCCGATCGAAGTGTCTTGATGCTTCGTCCAATTGTTTCTCTACTTCACTTCTGAATTCTTTGAACCTTTAAAGGCTTCAGACTTGTATTCATCAATACACATACCCATACCTCGAAAAGTCATCGGTAAAGGTGATGAAGTAGGCATGTCCATGCTTAGTGGTGATGCTAAGCGGACCGCACACATCGGTATGGATCAAATCCAATAACCCTTTGGCTCGCTCCACATGGCCCTTAAAGGGAATTTTGGTCATCTTCCTTTTAGACAGGATTCACAAGTCGTGAGAGCATTAATATCAGACATATTAAACATGCCCACTCCCACTAGCTTGTTCGTCCTTCTTAGGGAAATATGTCCTAATCGAGCATGCCATAATTGTGCCGAATTTAGAGTATCTTGTTTGCGCTTGTTTGTTGTTGTTACAGCTTGGACACTGTTAAATGGAATATCTTTCAATTTTAAGGTGTAGAGATCAATTTCAAGTTCTCCGGTACCAATTAAACATTCGTTCTTTTAAATGTTGCAAACACCTTTGCTAAATAAACAAGAAAATCCATCTTTATCAAGCATAGAAATGGAAATAATGTTTTTTACCAAGTCTGGTACAAACAAAACATCTCTTAAAACAAGCTTAAAATCATTGTTCAAATGCAAGTAAACATCTCCTACAGCCTTGGCAGCAACTCTTGCTCCATTGCCCATCCTCAAGAAGGTCTCACCTTCCCTGAGCCTCCTACTTCTTCCCATCACCTGCAAATCATTACAGAGATGTGAGCCACAGCCGGTATCCAATACCAAAGAAGTAGAGTTAATTGAAATGTTTACTTCGATATAGAACATACCCTTTCCAGAACCCTTCTGGGCAAGATATTCCTTGCAATTACGCCTCCAATGTCCAGGCTTCTTGCAGTGATGACAAATATCAACAGTCTTGTTAGCTTTATCTGGTGTAGCTACCACAACGGGACTCGGAGCTTGCCTCTTCAAGGGCACGTTCTTCTTGGGACGTTGGAAAGAACGCTTCTTCCTCTTCCCACGTGGATCGGTCTTCGTACCAGATGAAGAACCCACATAAAGAACCGACTTCTCTTACTTGATGGTGGAGTCAAAGGTCACAAGCATGTTCACCAACTCCTCAAGGGTCGGTTCCATCTTGTTCATGTTGAAATCACCACGAAAGGATCAAACGAGCTAGGCAGTGACAACAGCAACACATCGGTGGTCAACTCCGAAGGCAAGATCAAATCCATGCCAACGAGCTTGTCCACGAGCCCAATCAACTTTAGGCCATGCTCATGGACCGAGGCCCCATCTCGCATGCGTAAAGTAATGAGCTCCTTGACGGTAGCATGCCTAAGAGGCCGAGTCTGCTCACCAAAGAGCTCTTGAGGTGCAAATGAATGTCAGCAGCACTCTTTGCACCCTCAAAACGCCTCTGCAGCTCATCATTCATAGAAGCCTGCATATAACACTTGGCCTTCAAGTCATGGTCACACCAATCCTTGTAGGTCTGCAATTCCTCAGGAGTGCAGTCAGTCGGAGCCTTATCAGGGGGCGACTCATTTAGTGTATATGCAATCTTTTCCGAGTTCAAGACGATTTTCAGATTTCTTAGCCAAGTGAGGTAGTTAGGTCCGGTTAACACATGTTTTTCGAGTATGGCAGAAAGCGGAGTGCGAATTGAAGACATTGTCAAATAGTACTGAAAAGTAAACAGATAAATGTTAATGACTATTTTAAATATTTAGTAAGATATAAAGTATGGACTTGAACTTTATAAATGTTTACTCCCACTGTTTTGACATCTTTCACTACCCTCTAGTGAAAACAGGAAACTCCTTTCCTCAGTAGGTACGTAAGGTCCAATTAGCGAATTATGATCCCGAATAATATCAGCCAATCATAATTCCTAAAAGGTAGTTTCCAATTGCATCGCCATGCAACCCTCTACGTAAACTTTTGTCTCACGTTTGATTAGGACCCAATAATATGACGTCGTTCATCTTTACGTGTCAAGCCTAACCCATCGATATTGAACCTTAATGGACGGTCGCCATGAGTTCCCTCAGTAATATGAGCCGAAATCATGGGAGTTCCACGTAGTTCACATCACCATGTCAATGGATGTCACAGCTTTCCGGCACCCAAAGCTCCCCAATAATATGAGCCGAGCCCCGAGTACGGGTAGCGTTCATCATGCAACCATTGTCGATGGAAGACAAGGAAATTATAACAAATTTATAATTCTCCTTTTCGGACTTGATATTAATTTTGAATCTTATTCAAAATGAGGGTTTTTTTAATTTTGAAAGGTCTCATCATTAATTTTATTTTAAAAGATCGCCATGTTTGATCGTATGTTTGCCGGATTCATGCAACTTTGTTATTATCATAATAATAACGCACATACTCATTATTTATAACATATCATGCATATATTATAAATAGTAAACAAACAAGGATGATCAATCGCCCGAAAACTAATGGCCCGTGTGAGCTAAACACGGGCCTAGGTCCAATCCTAGGGTAAATGCACGGGATGCAATGCAACTATTACGTTAGCTCTCAATATTTACATGTCTTCGATCTTCATAATCATCATGGCCACCATTTTCCAATCTTGATCATCCACTATACTAATATTTACAAATAAATATACATGGCAAATAGGGATACATCTCATGGGGTGGGAACGGGCCATAAACCAAGCCCACTTTATAAATTGATAATTATTACAATCATTCAACACAAAATATCCTAGCATACACCTAGCAAATTGGGCTTGGGCTTTTGATCATCCTTCATGCATAATATCACATATCATACACCATCAATTAATTATCACAATAATTAATTGATCAAATATTATATATCTTGAACCAATCACTAACCGCCACGATTATAAACTAAATTAACAAAGTATACAAACACCTTTGTCTACTTTCCAATTAATTTATTTATAACCGAATTTTTTATAAATCACAATTTACTATAAATAATTAAAGTCCAACTTCAATTATTTATTTTATGAGAAAAATTTGCAACTTTTGTAATTTTAAACTTAAGGGCCCAAAAACTTATTTTTCACCAAAAACATTTTGGTCCATTTAAAATTCACAAATATGTTAGCCATCCAATGGCCCAACAACTCAAGGCCCATGACACTTTGATAATCCAAAACATGCTGCCCGAAATATCCCCACAAAAGCCTTGATATTTGTAGCAAATTTTCATCTCAATCGGTTAGAAAATCGCCCCTCAATATAATATTATGTATATGCTACACAAAAACTAGTACCCTTAGCTCTGATAACACTTGAAAGAGATCGATTTAGGTGACCGAAAACGCAACGGAAGCAACAAAATTTTCGAAAAACACATGGAAAATTTCGGCCACCTCTAGTACTAGGTGTAGCATATACAAAAACACAAAATGTCATACATAGTGTGTTGAGAAATCGTTACCTATCAACCTCTGAGGTTGATAATGGCTCCAACAAGATGTAAACAACTTGGCTCTTGAAAGGTTGACCTTCTACAAGCTTCCCTTTGAGCCCGCCTTGCTCAAATATTAAGCCCACCACCAACAAGCTAGATCCACTCTAATTTTGCACTAGAAAAATTAGAGCATTTTTCTTTGAGAAGTGTTTTCTTTCCTCAACTCTTGAAGAAGAAAATTGAGAGAAAACTTGGAGAATATCCCTTGAAGATTTCGGCCACTTCAAGTCTTGAAGAGGGGAAGGGAGACTAGCCTTGGTAGTGTAAAAAGGTGTGTTGGCATGTGTGACACGTCTTGAATATGAGAAAGTTGTCTCCCAACTCTTCACCTCCCATGCATGCAAGTCTTATTTGATTTTTAAGAATTAAAAATCCATGGACTTATTTTTAATTATCTCAAACATATTTGAGACTAATTAAACATTACTTGAATTTACTCAAGTCACTAGTTGAATAATTATTTTAATATTGGGCTCTACAAGACCCAATATGATTTAATTAATTCAACCTCTTGAATTAATTTGATTATTGGACTCTACTAGGTCCACTAGTGTTTAATTAATTCAACACTTGAATTAATTTAATTTAGTCCATAATAATGTTTATGAAAATCACAATTTTCAAATACATTATTTATTTGTTCAACTTTTAATCTAGGAACACTTCCATAAATTAAAATTTACATTTCTCTCATAGAAGTCATACTTCCATTTTTTTTTCTTACGCTTATAAACTCCTTTATAATCCGTTCAACACATTGAACTATTTTTACTTCTCAACGGGATCTAGAAAGCCAGCACTTGTGTGGCCCTCAATGGTTCATTGATACAACTAACCGTGGGTTCACATCTCCATGTGATTCGGACTAAACATGTCCTTATATGAGCATACCCCAATTGCTCCATTCTTACTTATCAACCCCTTGATAACAAGAACGTCAGAACTCAAGTCTGATAGTACCCAACCAATCATATTAAACGCCTAGCAACATCGCTTACATGATTCCCTAGGTATCAAATGATAGTGCCTGCAAGAACCATTCAATTATGGTTAGCGTACAGTACGGTCCCTCAACTCATATATCCGACCGATTCGACAACCATTGGTTTATACGAGAGTTGTCATAGAATCGATACTATGTGTCATGTCGTAGTTCCATCGATGGTGTAATCTATGAAACCCCTTTCATAATTACCACCATACTCTGATAAGAGGATTTCAATCTACATTACACATGAGAACACATAGGATATCCATACGCGAGGTAAGCGGTGTGAATTCCCGACTACATGCATCGACTCCTATATGTTTCGACAGAATACCCAACCTTGCCACCTGATGACCCCATGAGAGTCGGGTAAACAAAGCCAAAGTGTATTCTAGCACATAGAGTCTCAATGTTGTCCCGGGGTCATAAGGACTAATGGTGTACACAACCATAAACTAGGACTTTTCCACTCGATAAGTGAGAACCACTTTGGAAAGTCCTTTATGGAGGGTTGTTCAGTGCATTTTACAAAGAGCAACCTATCTGCATGTTCGGACATCACAATGTCCCTACCAATGAAACATGGTACTCACATTCGCAGATACGATCTCTAACTCGAGCAGGCCTATATCCTTCTTAGCGGCGGCTGAATCGACTAGGAACTGTTTAGAATATACATTATTCCAAATATGAGTTTCATGATACTCATCATATGAGCATCTCATATTCTTTCTACTATTTGTATATTCAAGGACTTTATCTATGCAACTAGCATGGGTATACAGATAAAGAAGTGCCAAAATAATAATTTCAAATATTATTAAAATAAAGATCGGTTTATACATAGAGTTTCATTGTGAACACTCGGCCAACACTTGGCTCGACGGACACCTACTCTAACACATATATCCCGACCGATTCGACAACCATTGGTTTATCGAGAATTGTCAATGAATCGATATTATGTGTCATGTTGTAGTTGCATCGATGGTGTAATCTATGAAACCCCTTTCATAATTACCACCATACTCTGATCAGAGATTTCATACTACATACACATAGGATATCCATACCCGAAGGTAAGCAATGAATCCCCGACTACAATGCATCGACTCCTATATGTTTCGATAAACACCCAACCTTGCCACCTGATGACCCCTTGAG
>NC_133103.1:26678584-26704654 GCF_022965805.1 Primulina eburnea | reverse complement strand
GTTCTTTAATCTGACTTCAATTCTATAATGTCCACGGTAGCAGAAAACACATATCTGAATCATATTCAATTCTGACAATATCATAAATTCAAATCTTGTCTAAACATAATAAAACTTACGTCCAGTTGTAGCCTGCGTTGATAGGAACACAGTACTGAAGTCGGATTTAAAATTGAATAGACGGTTCGCTCGCAAATCGAATTCTAAGATCAAGAAGTAAAACTTTCCTCAATCTCTCGATTTTTGCTGAAGGATGAATGAATAAGGAATCGTGTGTATATATATTGCAAGCAAGATTTCGTACGTGGCATCCATTCAATTTTTGCCCAATTTCTTGCAAAATTACGAAAATGCCATTGCCTCCAATAATTACGAAAATGCCATTGCCATCCAATAATTACGAAAATGCCATTGACGTCCCATAATTACGAAAATGCCATTTCCCTCAAATAATTACGAAAATCCATCCGAAAATCACAAAAATGCCATTCAATAATTTAAATCAATTATTTAATTTTCGGGTTCTCATAAAAATGATGACATCTCGGGCATTACAAATGTATCCCATGTCAATGGTCTCGCAAGTAATGCCACTTTTGCACTCTCCCACCATATTCTTGCATGTTTCGTTAACAAAAATATGACACAAATTACTTTGTCAGCATCTTCCATATGGAGATAGGAGAAGATGGACTCCATTGACTTAATCCATTCTTCTGCTACTGCAGGATCGGTGCTTCCCATGAATTTAGGAGGATTCAGACGCCGAAAGCGATCATACACATCGTTTGAACAAGCCCTTGTCTTGGTACTTGGACTCGTGCTTGATCGTGTGTCGTCCGCTGCATTTCAAGTAATTGTTGTATCTGCTCTCCATGGACTTTCGCTTGTTGTTGGAGAAGCTGAGCAAAATCGTCTATAGGTTGTGGCCACTGCCTTCACCTTTGGCTGCTGGGGCCTTGCTCTTAGATGACTCTCCTTCATGTACCTTGCGTTTAGGTGACATCATCTTTTATCTTACATGTAGGTCACGTAGAAGCACATAACTTAGCATAAACTATGAGATAAACGAGTTAATTCGGCACAATATTTATTTTTGGTCTTGCATGCTTCGAATGTTGCTTGGATATTAGTATGTTGTTTTCATATTTGGACTTTGGGTAGAAATTATTTTCAATTATGCTCAAGGTTAAGATTAGCATTTTGAGGTATAAGTTTTTGTGTTGTGCTAACGTCCTTCAGGAAATATTTTCATAAAGAGAGTAGCCACGAAGGCCTTGCTAGATTCCGAGGCTACTAACTCGTTTATCTCAGAGACATTCACTAATCATTTGGATGTTAAGTCCATTTGACTCGACTTGATCTACTCCGTGATAGTCCCATCAGGGGAGGAGCTATCAGCTACTAGCGTGGTCAAAGATATTAATCTTGAACTCTAGGGCCACTTTGTTTACGCCGATCTGATTGTGTTGCCAATGCCGGAAAATATCATCTTGGGGATGGACCGGCTTACGAAGAACAAAGTTCTAATTGATTTTCAGAAAAGATCAGTGTTAGTAAGACTGTTGGGCATGGATCAATTTCTTTTTGAGTCAAACAGGTGAAAAAGTTTCCCTCGCATGATCTCTTGCATGCAGGCACAAAGACTTATGCATAAGGGGTGTCATGCTTCTTGGCCAGTATTATTTCCGCACCTGACGTACCCACTCCATCGATATCTGATGTACCAGTAGCTACATATTTTCCTGAATTTTTCCCGATGACGTCACAGGCCTTTCACTGGAGAGAGAGGTGAAGTTTGCCATTGACCTTGTGCCAGACACTGTGCCAATCTCTAAGGCACCGTACAGGTTGGCTCCAGCAGAAATGTTAGAACTCAAACAACAAATTCAGGAGCTCTTAGATAAATAATTCATCCGCCATAGTTTCTCGCCATGGGGCGCACCAGTGCTCTTTGTAAAGAATAAAGATGAGAGCATGAGGTTGTGTATCGATTACCGAGGGTTTGAACAAGGTGATGATAAAAAATAAATACCCACTTCCAAAGATCGAGGACTTTTTCAATCAGTTGCAGGGAGCTACAGTGTTCTATAAAAGAGATCTACAATATGGATATCATGAGTTGAAGGTAAAAGATGCAGATGTTCATAAGACAGCCTTCAGAACCAGATATGGACATTACGAGTTTCTACTGATGCCGTTTGGACTGACGAATGCTCCAGCGATATTTATGGACCTCATGAACCGAGTATTTCAGCCCTACCAAGATCAGTTCGTCATAGTGTTCATTGAAGACATTCTTATCTACTCGAGGAGCCATGAGGAACACAGTCAGCATTTGGGTATAGTTTTGCAAGTCTTGCACAGTTGCAAGTTGTTTGCAAAATTCAGTAAGTTTGAATTCTGGTTGGAGAAAGTAGCATTTTTGGTTCATATAATATCTAGCAGTGGCATTGAGGTGGATCCAGCTAAGGTGGCAGCAGTTAAGGAATGGGTTCAGCCTTAGAATGCGTCAGAGATCCGCAGTTTCCTAGGTTTAGCAGGCTACTACCGAAAATTATTCTGAGGTTTTCCTCGATTGCAGTGCCACTCACTTCATTGACTAATAAGAATTCTAAATTCGTTTGGAGTGATGAGTGTCAGAAGAGCTTTGATATTTTGAAGCAAGCTCTTATCACAGCGCCAGTTTTAGCCATGCCATCAGGCAAGCCAATTTTGTGTTGTACACCGATGCATCTAAGCTCGGGTTAGGCACAGTTTTGATGCAGCATGGTTGTGTTATAGCTTATGCCTCAAGACAGTTGAAAGTGCACGAAAAGAATTACCTAACTCATGATCTCGAGTTAGATGTCGTTATCTTTGCGTTGAAGATTTGGAGACATTATTTGTACGACGAGAAATGCTAGATATTCACTGATCACAAAAGTCTCAAGTATTTCTGAAAGGATCAGTTAATCAAATAAAGAGTGTTTAGAAGGGGGGTTGAATAAACACTGCTCGAATTTAAATATTCTTCGACAATATGAGTTCAGTTTTGTTACAAACTGAAACTAGATATCCCGTCGGTCAATAAACAATCAGTTAAACTGAATAAAACAGTTGCGGAAAATAAACTGACTGAAAGATAGAGTATCTAACTGAAAATGAAAACTGAAGTAATGACAATATGTTTCTGGATGTTCGGAGACTTGAATAACTCCTACGTCACCCCTTCTATCACGAAGATAGGATATCCACTAAAAGACTTTGATCAAATACACGACACTGTACTGACCCACTTCAGTTTGGACTTATCACTTTGCCAAAACTGAAACTCTTAGTATACAACACTTTTATAGATCGTAACTGATCTTAGCACAACTTAGAAAATCTATCAACGATTACAAAGTGCTATTTAAGCTCGAGAATGTAGTCTTGAATACTACTGATATGACTGATAAGCGTGAGCTTTGATTTCTGATTGTGAGTAAATATTTGCAGCGTAAAGCAAGTAGAATGAGATAACTGAAAGTCGAGACTGTTTCTTCAGTTGCTGTCTTCGACTATTTATAGGCTCTCCTCTCAACGGTAACATTAAAGAATGTTTGAATATTCTAACCGTTGATTGCCACGTCGATATATTCTGACAATCGTACACTGTTCATTCTGTAATGCGGCGTTCCACTACTAGTTGCAGGTAATGTAATATTTGTCGGTTGTCGCTTTCAACTGATGACGTGTACAGCTGAGAGATCAGCTGCAGTTGTATCGATCAGTTAACTAAGTTCGGCAGATGACGTGTTCAGTTGATGATCAGTTCAGTTACTTAGTTCAGTTGGTAAGTCTTTTGTCAAAGCACCGGAATTAAGTTTCCAACAATTTCCCCCTTTATGGTGTTTGACAAAACTTAGATAAAATATAACTGAATAACTGAACTCTTGTAGATAAAATAAGATGTAGATTCAACTGAACTCATATTCTTCAGAATACAAAATTTAAGATTGCTTCTGCTTTTCTAAAACAGTTTAAGCTCTTCCCCCTTTTTGTCAAACAGCTCCATCTTAGAAGATATTTCCGAACGTCAATAGATAGGAGAACAGAGTCGGAAATATTGCTGATAGCAGTAGTCATTGCAACTTGAAGCAATCTATCTTTCTTGAGACAAGAGACTCCACACTGTCAACTCGTTTGTTGATAGAGTCTTGAGTGGCAGTGAGACTGAAAATATCCCTCTGTTTTTCTGTATATCTTCAACTGCGAATGTCAGAGAGGTAACAACAGCTTGTATGTCTTCAGTTTTTCTAAGTTGAACTGATGAGAATGGTCCAACTTCAGAGTGTGTGACAGCTGAGTGTTCTGAATCTTCGATATGGCAGTGATCATTTGTTGCATACTTTCCTGCATATGCTGAACTTCTTCAAAAATAAGATCAAATCTGATGAAGATGGAGGAGGAGACTGATAGAGGTTCCTGGTTCTCTTGTTGTGTTCAGAAATGACTAAAGCTTGTTCAGTTGAGACTGTAGCAGCAACATTCTGAACTGGAACATCAGTTACAATAATTTCTCCTTGAACTGGAGGCGGTGATGGTGGATTCTGATATCAGAAGAACGGCTTGATGAATGGCAGAGTGATGAAACCAAAACTGGTGCCTCTAAAGAATGAACTTGAGAATCAATCGGCACATCAGTCGAAATAGCTTGGTCAGCAATAGATCTTGCTGAACTGGTTCTTCTGAAGAGATGGTGACCTCTGGATGGATTTGATCAGCAGAGTGATCAACTGGATTAGACATAGGTTCACTCAATTTAGTATCCTGCACCACTGCTTGGATAATTTCCTCAATGTTTGCAAAAGAAAGCTCGGCTTCAGTGTACAGTTGCTGTTCAGCAGGAGATGGTTGAGGCATATCCTGAACTGACTTTTCAGTTGGAACCAAAGCCTGTTCTGAGGATGGTTTTTCAACTGTATCCTCTTCATCATTTTCTGAATCTCCTTGATGAAGAACCAACTCCTGATCCATTTCCCAAAATTTATCTGAGATTGTAACCCAAGCAAATCGGTATCAAGCTGAGTAATTACTGCTTGATCAGCAAACGCAGTAGGATTTGTTGGAACGTAGTTGTCTTTCAATTTGCTGACAATTTGAGCCAACTTCTTGGCTCTCACCTGATCAAACAATAAGATTTCCTTTCCATCGCCTGAGCAATTGTGGCAGCTTTCACCGTTCTTAGAACATAAGCTTCCATTTGATGAAGGTGTTCAGCTGTGATTTCTTCTTCAGTTGCTTGGCAAAAACTTGTGTGCGAAAAGCTGTCCAAGCATCATAGGACTGAATTTTTGAAGCTGCATAACTATTAACCTTTGCCCAAACAAGGTCAATGTGTGTCTGAATGGCATTGGAAGGTCTGGGCTCTTCAATCAGTTTACCCTTGCCTTTATCAGTACTAGAATGTGAGGGATTTCCAATCCTGTTCGAGTTGATTCCACCACCTCTATAAATTTTATCCCTTTGGGTCGAGCAGGTGCCACACTAGGGCGAGTGATTGAATCAGAGGCGCTTTGGTCCTAACTGATTCCTTTTTGGCACCAACTGAAGCTTCTGGTGGAATGATTTTCAAAGGAACTGCTTCTATTGGTTGTTGAGCATCGAAGAAATAATTGTATCAGTAGGAATGGATACCTCGGCAGTTGTTGATTTAACCCTTTGGGTTCTTGGTTTCTTGGCAATTGTGGAGATGGAGTTTTCTCTGAGTCAGATGTACTCAAAATTAATTTCCTCTTAGCTACCTTCAGTTGAGCCAAAGTTTTGGCCTTCTTCACTGATTTTGGGGCGCTTTATCAGTCCCAATCTCCTTTTGATCTTGACAAACTGAGCAGGAGAATGTCCAGTTTGGTCCTCAGTGGCATGTTTCTTCGCATTAAAAACTTTAAACTTGATGATCTTTCTGAGTCATCAGCCACTAACCCTTTCATTTTCAGCAGATAACTAAGTTGCACAGCAAAACCCTTTGATTGTTTGGAAGACAGAACATATTCTTCAGAATATTAAATAGAGATGCTTCCAGTTGAATTGACGATCAGCCATAATAACAGAAATGGCTTGAAATTTCTCCAAAGTAAGGCAGCAAACGATCCAGCTTTTGCCAAAAGCCCTTTGGCTACAACATCAGCAAGTAACTGAACTTCATACTTCAGTTCTTTCTTTGGATCGGAGACTTTGATCTTCCGTCCATCAGCAGAGAGTGCTGTTTGCATTCTTCAATATCAGGCTTTAACATCCGAGAGTTGTGCCAATCCATCAAGGTAGAGAGAAAATTTCTCCAAAGGAGTCTTCAGAGATGGTCAGAGACTGATTATTGACAGTAGAAATTATGTTGCCATCAGAGTCGACCATACCGGTGGAGTAGAAATCCTGAAGTTCTTTTGGGTAGATTTCTTGAGATGATTTACCCAAACGTCCGTAATCCAGCAGTCTCAAGTTTTTGAAAAACTTTCTTGACATCATCATCACCGAAAGATAGGATTGACCCAAAATTGATAGCCATAGCATTTAGCATATAAGCGGGAATTTGAGTTGCCATTGAGAACTGATGAATTCCTGAAAGAAAAGTTGAAGGATGAAACTTGTTCTTGCTCTCAAAAATCTGTGGATAAACGCAAAGTAAAACTGAAATGAGCGAATAAATGGTACATATGTACGTGACTATTCAAATTCTGGACACGTGTCAGTCCAAGAAATTCTGAATTACAACGTGTGTACGTGTGCAAATGCGTGTGTATTTGAACGGTTTCAAAAGTGTCCACGTTGACACTAATCATTTACTGAAAACAGATTTAATGCTTGAAAGACAGTCACGTCGCTTGATTTTGAATATAATAGGTTTAATTAGTTAACTTATATGAGAAGATTAATGAGAAGCTCAACTGAACGATCAGTTATTACTGAATCATTTCATTTGAGAGCTGACTAATCAATTGTCTTCTCAGTTAACTTCTTAGAACCAATATTCCCCCTAAATAAATGCATAAAATAATTAAAGCGAAAAGGAAATGTCAGAGATATTATTTGCTGATGACACGTTGACGACCCTTTAGCTTCCTTGACAGTCTGCTATAAATAGAAGTGACGTTATTAGTTTCAGTCATATTGGTGGAAGAAGAAGAAAACATAAAACAAATGGCAGATGCGAGTGGCTCAAGTTGTTTTTCATTTTCTCTGGAAGCTAGGAAGGCGGCTATTGAAGATGAAGTCTTCTACACCAGTCTTCCCTACAGGGAAAAATTAAAAGAGCTTGAGTTCCTGTATAACTCCAGAGAGGCTACCACTCCAGACTGGTGGAACAGTTGACAGAAATACGGGAGCGCTTGAATATCGCTGTTTGGGTGGACGTCTTTAGAGATGGTCATATTCATCAGCTGATGCTTCAGAAGGAACTGGAGATTCTCAATAGCATAGCTTCTTCTCATAGATTTTGTAAGACGTCTTCCTCAGCGCTATCAGTTTGGTTGAGAATGTGGATAGACGATGTAGAGGAAAAATATGACAGTGTAGTTGAAGCGAATGTTTATCGTTGAATGAAATGTTTATTTTGGTGTAACTTTGATGTTTCTTTTTCCTGCAAGTAATAAGTTTTAATAACAGATGAACTAATGAACTGATGAAACACTAACTGATAGAAGATTAACTGACATCAGTTAAGAGTCATATAAATAAACAATTAAACTGAAGAATCAGTAAATGACAGTAAAACTGAAAGATGAATTAAGAACCAAGACAACAATAACAACTGATTAGGATAAATCAATTAATCCAAGTATATTGCGAAAATGAGAAAACTTAGTCTCGGCCAATGGTCTGGTGAAGATATCAGCTGCTTGCTGCTCAGTTGATACGTATTCCAATCTGATGTTCTTCTTCAGGGCATGATCTCTGATGAAGTGATGTCTGACATCTATGTGCTTAGTCCTGGAGTGAAGAAATTAATTATAGGTGATAGCAATCGTGCTTGTATTATCACAGAATATGGAAGATTCCTTTGCATCAACACCATAATCTTTCAGTTGTTGCTAAATCCAAAGCAGTTGAGCACAACAGCTTCCAGCAGCAAGATATTCTGCTTCAGTTGTGGAAGTTGCTATGGATGTTTGCTTCTTACTAAACCAAGAGATCAGTCTGTCTCCTAGAAATTTACATGATCCACTTGTACGTTTTCGATCAAGCTTGCATCCTGCATAATCTGCATCTGAATAACCAACTAAATTGAAAGATGAGTCTTTAGGATACCATAATCCAACATTTTGTGTTCCCTTAAGATATTTCAAAATACGCTTGGCAGCAGTAAAATGTGATTGCATAGGATTTGCTTGAAATCTAGCACACATGCATACAACAAATACAATATCAGGACGACTAGCAGTTAGGTACAATAATAAACCTATTAAACCTCTGTAAAGTGTCGTCTCAACTGATATTCCCCCTTGATCAGTGTCTAATTTAACTGATGAGCTCATGGGAGTGCTTGCACCTGAACATGATTCCATACCAAATTTCTTCAGCAATTCCTTAGTGTATTTGGTTTGACTGATAAAAGTTTTTGAATCCAGTTGCTTCACTTGTAAACCAAGGAAGAATGTCAGTTCACCCATCATGCTCATTTCGAACTTATCTTGCATTAAATTAGCAAACTTCTCGCATAATTTTGGGTTAGTTGACCCAAAAATAATGTCATCAACATAAATTTGAACGAGTAGAATATGATCATTCTTGGAGAATTTGAACAAGGTCTTATCCACTGATCCAACCAAAAAATCGTGATCAGTTAGAAATTTTGAAAGAGTTTCGTACCAAGCTCTTGGAGCTTGTTTAAGACCATATAAGGCTTTGTTCAAATGGTAGACATGATCAGGAAGATGATGATTGATAAAACCTGGAGGTTGTTCAACGTAGACTTCTTCCTGCAACTGGCCATTCAGAAACGCACTCTTTACATCCATTTGATAGACTTTGAAGTTTTTGAACGAAGCATAGGCGAGGAATATTCTGATTGCCTCCAGTCTTGCAACTGGAGCATAAGTCTCATCATAATCAATTCCTTCTTCCTGCCTATAGCCTTGTGCTACTAGCCTTGCTTTGTTACGCACAACTGAACCATCTTATTTCAGTTTTTTCCTGTACACCTATTTTGTACCTATAACAGTTTTTGAAATTGGTCTTGGAACTAAGTTCCAGACATTGTTATGGACAAACTTATTTAGCTCTTCTTGAATTGCATTTATCCAGTTTGGATCAGCGAGAGCTTCATCAGTCTTCTTGGGTTCTAGTTGTGATACGAATGCTGAATGGATAAATAGATTGAGCATCTGATTTCTTGTTCTTACTGGATCAGATGGTTTACCTATTACCAACTCTGGAGGATGTGATTTCTTCCATCTGAGTTCAGCATTTGTTTCTTCTGAAACAGCAACTGCTTCTGTGGGTAACTGAACATTTTCATTCACAGTTGGAGCAGTTTCAGTTGGTAACTGAATGTCATTTGGTTGCTCTATTAACTGATCATTAGGAACAGCTTCTGATTCTTCTGGTTGATCCAATACTTCTGGTTCAGGTGTTTGGAGGTTGCTTTGATTGATATGGACGTCTTCTTCATCATCATTATCCAAGCTTATATCTGTAAATCTATCAGCTAGCTCAACTTGATCAGTTGGCTTTCAGTTAGTATAGTTTCATCAAAACAACATGGATAGATTACTCAACATTTAAAGTGTTTTTGTTGAAGACTCTATAAGCTTTACTCACTGAAGAATAACCAAGAAATATTCCTTCTGCAGATTTAGCATCAAAGGCTTTTAAGTGAGTTTTTCCATTGACAAGTATAAAACATCTGCAGCCGAATATTTTAAAGTAGGAAACCACACTTTTTCTTCCATGCCAGATCTCATAAGGTGTTTTCATATGATTCTTATTAATCATTGATCTGTTTTGAGTGTAACACGCAGTGTTCACTGCCTCTATCCAAAACCTTTGAGAGATACCAGAATCATCAAGCATTGTTCTAGCAGCATCTTTGAGGGTCCGATTTTTCCTTTCAGCTACACCATTTTGCTGAGGAGTTCTCGCTGCTGAGAGCTCATGCTTAATTCCGGCATTCTCTAAATAATTTGAAAGAATTTGATTGATAAACTCAGTTCCTCGATCAGATCTGATTCTATCAATTCCAACTGATTTTTCATTTAATAATCTTTTGAAAAGCTTAATCAGTTGAGCAGCATTTTGGTCTTTGGACTTGAGAAATATAACCCAAGTGAATCTTGAAAAATCATCTACAACCACCAAGGTGTATTTCATTCCCTCTAAGCTCATGACTGGTATTGGACCAAATAGATCCATATGTAACAGCTCTAAGAATCGGGTAGAAGATTTACGACCCTTGTTCTTAAAAGAAGATTTGATTTGTTTACCAAACTGACATGCTGAGAAAATTTTGTCTTTGATAAAATCCATTTTGGGCAGTCCAGTAACAAGATCGTGGTTACTCAAATATGCAATGGACTTGAAATTCAGGTGGTTTAATCTCTTATGCCACAACCAGTTTTTAGAAGATTTTGAAGCAATAAAACATACTGGTGCATAAGGTTGATCATTCCAACTGACTTTGTAAGTGTTTCCACACCTTTTGCCAGTTAGAATGATCTCTTCAGTTGAGTTTTTGACTGAGCAAGAATGTTTGTCAAACTGAACTGAGAATCCATTATCGCATAATTGACTGATACTGATCAGGTTATACTTAAGATTCTCAACTAATAATACATCATTTATGGTGAAGTTACCATGGATAAGCTTACCCTTACCCACGGTTTTACCTTTAGAATTATCTCCAAAACTGATGTTTGGTCCAGTGTATTTGACCAGTTGAGATAATAAATTTGAATCTCCTGTCATGTGGCGTGAACATCCACTATCCAAGTACCATATAGATTCAATACTTGTACCTGTTACCTGCAATCACACACAAGATAAGATTCTGGTACCCTTTTTCTATTTGGGTCCAAAGTTGATTAGTCCTTTGGGAATCCAGACTTGGATCAGTCTAACTGACCGTCCAGATGCTATATTCCAGATGGTCTTTCCCTGTTTGTGTGTGCTTGGTGTATGGTGTGCAGAAGATACAACATGTGATTTGCCCTTTTTCAACTGATTGTTCAGCCAGTATCTTTTCTAAACTGGCGTACTGTTGTAGTAATTTGAGTAGCCATTTGAGTAATTTTTGCTGAAAGTTTTTGGTTGCTGACTTCGAGAGTCAGTCATAACTTTTGGGCTATAACCAATTCCACATCTTTTGCCCTTGTTCATACCTTGAGTTGGCTGTTCAATCAGTTTACTCGGCTCAGCTTGTTCTTGTACCATAACTGATTTTACAAAGTGAATGTATTTCCCTTTGTTTATATTCAATTTTGGCTGAGTATCTTTGGAAGATGAATCATCTTTACTACAGAATCCTAAACCAGTTTTATCAATAACTGATTTCTGAGAATTCTGTATATCAGTTAAAGCATCAGACGATTTGTTCCAAGCCTGAATAAGCTCAGTGTGCTTTGAATTTTCAAGCAACAACTTTTGAATCATTAATTGATCCCTGCTTCTTTCATTTCTGAGCTCAGCAATTTCCCTTCTCAAACTCAACATATCAACCGATTCATCAGTGTTTGTTTTATCGTCTTTGGGATCATTTTGCTTCGCTCTGGCTTTTTCAAATGATAAAGCAAGCTTTTGATACTCATTAACCATGTCATGTAATGTTGAAATAAGTTCTTCTCTGGTAAAATTAGTTGAACTAAAATCAAATACCTGCTTACTGCTGGACTCTAGTTCTGTATCAGCAGCCATCAGACACTTTACTTCTTCTTCATTGTCACTAGAACTGCATGAAGTTTCTGGTTCTGATTCCTCGCTGTCAGTGTCTGCCCATTTGGCTTTGCTATCTTCAGCTAGAAGTACTTCATGTTTCTTTCTGTAAGGCTTATTGTCGTCCTTAGATCTCCTCTTGTGCTCATACACTTTCTTCTTTCTTTCAGTTGAAACTTGATTGTCCTTCTTAGGTTTGGGATAGTCAGCAATATAATGACCTGGTTTGCCACAGTTGTAGCATGCATTTGACTCTTCTCTGGAGTTGTTTCTTTGATATTGCTTTTGAAAATTCCCTTGATTCTTCCTCATGAATCTTCCAAACTTCTTAATGAACCATGACATGGCATCATTGCTTAGTTGATCAGCAGCTTTCTCAACTGAACCAGTTGGTTCTGTTCTTACAGCAGTTAAGGCAGTAGTAGCTGCTGGAGTAGATGGTTCTCCTTCTCGAGTTTGTAGTTCGAACTCGTATGCTTTCAAATCAATAAATAGATCATGAAGCTCAACTTTGTTCAGATCCTTGGATTCCCTCATAGCCATGGTCTTCACATCCCACTCCTTGGGAAGACCTCTGATTATCTTCAATGCTACTTCTTTGTTTGAGTACATTTTTCCAAGTGCATTTAGTTCATTGATGATGCAGCTGGTTCTTTCATCATAATCATGCATCGTTTCACCAACTTTCATTCTGATGTTGTCGAACTTCTGCATGGCAACAGAAAGTTTGTTTTCTTTGGTTTGTTCATTGCCTTCGCAAAGTTGAATTAACTTCTCCCAAATTTCTTTGGCTGTCTTGCACATCTTGATTTTACTGAACGTTACTTTGTCCAGTGTTTTATACAATATGTCCTTTGCTACATTGTCTAGATTTGCTTTCCTCTTATCCTCAGTAGTCCACTTATCTCTGGGCTTTTCTATACGATGAGGTGCCCCATCAGTAATGGCAACAGCTGTATTGGCTTTCAAAATCTTCATGGGTCCGTCAGTTATAACGTACCACATATCATCATCTTGTGCAGCTAGGTGAGCGTGCATCCTGATCTTCCAATCGTCAAAGTCTTCTATTGAGAACATAAGAATCTTGTTGAATGAAGACATAATGAACAATTTGAGTATAGATAATCTTTGATAGGATATGACTGGCTCTGATACCACTTGAAAGGATCGGTTAATCAAATAAAGAGTATTTAGAAAGGGGGGTTGAATAAACACTGCTCGAATTTAAATATTCTTCGACAATATGAGTTCAGTTTTGTTACAAACTGAAACTAGATATCCCGTCGGTCAATAACAATCAGTTAAACTGAATAAAACAGTTGCGGAAGATAAACTGACATGAAAGATAGATTAACTATCTGAAAATGAAAACTGAAGTAATGACACGATATGTTTCTGGATGTTCGGAGAATTGAATAACTCCTACGTCACCCCTTCTATCACGAAGATAGGATATCCACTAAAAGACTTTGATCAAATACACGACACTGTACTGACCCACTTCAGTTTGGACTTATCACTTTGCCAAAACTGAAACTCTTAGTATACAACACTTTTATAGATCGTAACTGATCTTAGCACAACTTAGAAAATCTATCAACGATTACAAAGTGCTATTTAAGCTCGAGAATGTAGTCTTGAATACTACTGATATGACTGATAAGCGTGAGCTTTGATTTCTGATTGTGAGTAAATATTTAGGCAGCGTAACATCAAGTAGAATGAGATAACTGAAAGTCGGGGTTGTGTTCTTCAGTTGCTGCCTTCGACTATTTATAGGCTCTCCTCTCAACGATAACATTAAATAATGTTTGAATATTCTAACCGTTGATTGCCACGTCGATATATTCTGACAATCGTACACTGTTCATTCTGTAATGCGGCATTCCACTACTAGTTGCAGGTAAATGTACTATTTTGTCGGTTGTCGCTTTCAACTGATGACGTGTACAGCTGAGAGATCAGCTGCAGTTGTATCGATCAGTTAACTAAGTTCGGCATATGACGTGTTCAGTTGATGAACAGTTCAGTTACTTAGTTCAGTTGGTAAGTCTTTTGTAAAAGCACCGGAATTAAGTTTCCAACAATTTCTTCACGCATAAGGAACTTAACATGAGAAAAGAAGGTGGTTGGAGTTAGTAAAGACTACGATTGTGAGATTAGCTTCCATCCAGGGAAGCTAACGTTGTGACAGATGCTTTGAGCAGAAAAGTTGTATTCGTAGCACAACTGTCAGCACAGAGATCTCTTCAGTCAGATATTCAAAGGTTTGGCCTAGAAGTTTATCCTAAAAGCAGAGCTCCTAGGCTGTCTAATCTGACATCTCAGTCTTCTTTGTTAGACCAAATCCGTAGAAGTCAGCCTTCGGATGATCAGTTACAGAAATGGAGACTGAAGGATGAACCAAAGACAGTGTACTCTACACAGTGTCTGATGGTATTGTGAGATATAGATGTAGAATGTGGGTGCCTAGTGTTGATTCGATCATAGAGGATATGCTGACATATGCACATGTATCTCTGTATTCCATTCACCCAGGAGCCACCAAGATATACAAAGACTTGCAGAGTTTGTATTGGTGGCCAGGTATGAAGAGAGTCATCTGTCGGCTTGTGTCTGAATGTCTCATTTGTTAGCAGGTGAAGGCAGAGCTTCAGAGGCCAGCAGGGATGCTTAAGCCACTCCCTATCCCCGAGTGGAAATGGTAGAACATCACCATGTATTTTGTGGTTGGTTTGCCGAATCGACTCAATAAATCATCACATTTATTACCCGTGAAGACGACTTTCTCCATGACTCAGTATGCAAAGCTATATCAGGGAGATAGTTCGATTGCACGGGATCTCAGTTTCTATCGTGTGCGACAGGGACCCGAGATCCACATCGTCCTTCTAGAAGAGTTTACATGCAGCCATGAGGACGAAGTTGCTATTCAGTACGACATTCATGAAAGGGGATCGGTTACGGTGACCGGAAGCGCAACGGAAGTTAAAATTTTTGATTTTTTATGGAATATTTTCGGCCACCTCATTTTGTGTAGCAAATACAACAAACACCAAATATCATACATAGGGTGTTGAGAAAATCGTTACCTATCAACCTCTTGAGGTTGATGATGGCTCCAACTTAGTTGTCAAACAACTAAGCTCTTCAATGGCAAGACAATCTTCAAGCTTCCCTTTGAGCCCACCTTGCTCAAATATTAAGCCCACTATCATCTAGCTAGAACCACTCTAATTTTGCACTAGAAAAATTAGAGCATTTTTCATTAAGAAGTGTGTGCATTCCTCAACAATTGAAGAACAAAAATGGAGGAGAAAAATGAGTAAAATTTCGGCCATAAGGTGATGGGAGAGAAGGGAGAACAACTTTCTTGGTTGTGGAAAAAGTTGAGTTAAGCATCTGCATGCCATGCCTTAGTTATACAAAAAGTTGTCTCTCAACCTTTCATCTCTCATGCATGCAATGTGACTTGGGCTTGTAACTATTACAAGGCCCATGGACTTTATTTAAATGTCTCAAACACATTTGAGCCCATTTAAAGTTTACTTGATTTTACTCAAGTCCACTAGTTTAATAATTATTTCTAATTGGGCTCTACAAGGCCCAATGTTGTTTAATTAATCCAAAACTTGAATTTATTTAATTATTTGGACTCTACTAGGTCCACTAGTGTTTAATTAATTCAACATTTGAATTAATTTAATTTAGTCCATAATAATGTTTATGAAAATCACAATTTTCAAATACATTATTTGTTTGGCCAACTTTTAATTTAGGAACACTTCCTCAAATTAAAAGTTACATTCTCCTTATAGAAGTCATACTTCTATTTTTCCTTATGCTTATAAACTCATTTATAAGCCGTTCAACATATTAACTATTTTAACTTCTCAACGAGATCTAGAAAGCTAGCACTTGTGTGGCCCTCAATGTTTCATTGATACAACTAGCCGTGGGTTCACATCTCCATGTGATTCGGACTAAACATGTCCTTATATGAGCATACCCCAATTGCTCCATTCTTACTTATCAACTCCTTGATAACCAGAACGCCAAAACTCAAGTCTGATAGTACACAACCAATCATGTTAAACGCCTAGCAGCATCGCTTACATGATTCCCTAGGTATCAAATTATAGTGCCTGCAAGAACCATTCAATTATGGTTAACGTACAGTACGGTCCCTTCAACTCATATTGAAAGGGATCGATTTTAGGTGACCGAAAACGCAACGGAAGCAACAAAATTTTCGAAAAACACATGGAAAATTTCGGCCACCTCTAGTACTAGGTGTAGCATATACAAAAACACAAAAATGTCATACATAGTGTGTTGAGAAATCGTTACCTATCAACCTCTTGAGGTTGATGATGGTTCCAACCAAGATGTAAACAACTTGGCTCTTGAAAGGTTGACCTTCTACAAGCTTCCCTTTGAGCCCGCCTTGCTCAAATATCAAGCCCACCACCAACAAGCTAGATCCACTCTAATTTTGCACTAGAAAAATTAGAGCAT
The DNA here is from genome assembly GCF_022965805.1 of Primulina eburnea. NCBI lineage: Eukaryota > Viridiplantae > Streptophyta > Magnoliopsida > Lamiales > Gesneriaceae > Primulina > Primulina eburnea. The sequence continues at coordinate 26,688,253 of NC_133103.1, read as the reverse complement.
TTTTCTTTGAGAAGTATTTTCTTTCCTCAACTCTTGAAGAAGAAAATTGAGAGAAAACTTGGAGAATATCCCTTGAAGATTTTGGCCACTTCAAGTCTTGAAGAGGGGAAGGGAGACTAGCCTTGGTAGTGTAAAAAGGTGTTGTTGGCATGTGTGACACATGTCTTGAATATTGAGAAAGTTGTCTCCCAACTCTTCACCTCCCATGCATGCAAGTCTTATTTGATTTTTAACAATTAAAAATCCATGGACTTATTTTTAATCATCTCAAACATATTTGAGACTAATTAAACATTACTTGAATTTACTCAAGTCACTAGTTAAATAATTATTTTAATATTGGGCTCTACAAGACCCAATATGATTTAATTAATTCAACTCTTGAATTAATTTGATTATTTGGACTCTACTAGGTCCACTAGTGTTTAATTAATTCAACACTTGAATTAATTTAATTTAGTCCATAATAATGTTTATGAAAATCACAATTTTCAAATACATTATTTATTTGGCCAACTTTTAATCTAGGAACACTTCCATAAATTAAAATTTACATTTCTCTCATAGAAGTCATACTTCCATTTTTTTTCTTACGCTTATAAACTCTTTATAAGCCGTTCAACACATTGAACTATTTTTACTTCTCAACGGGATCTAGAAATCCAGCACTTGTGTGGCCCTCAATGGTTCATTGATATAACTAGCCGTGGGTTCACATCTCCATGTGATTCGGACTAAACATGTCCTTATATGAGCATACCCCAATTGCTCTATTCTTACTTATCAACCCCTTGATAACAAGAACGTCAGAACTCAAGTCTAATAATACCCAACCAATCATGTTAAACGCCTAGCAACATCGCTTACATGATTCCCTAGGTATCAAATGATAGTGCCTGCAAGAACCATTCAATTATGGTTAGCGTACAGTACGGTCCCTTCAACTCATATATCCCGACCGATTCGACAACCATTGGTTTATCGAGAGTTGTCAATGAATCGATACTATGTGTCATGTCGTAGTTGCATCGATGGTGTAATCTATGAAACCCCTTTCATAATTACCACCATACTCTGATAAGATATTTCAATCTACATACACATGAGAACACATAGGATATCCATACCCGAAGGTAAGCGGTGAATTCCCGACTACAATGCATCGACTCCTATATGTTTCGACAGAACACCCAACCTTGCCACCTGATGACCCCTTGAGAGTCGGTAAACAAGCCAAAGTGTAATTCTAGCACATAGAGTCTCAATGTTGTCCCGTGTCATAAGGACTAATGGTGTACAACCATAAACTAGGACTTTTCCACTCGATAAGTGAGAACCACTTGGAAAGTCCTTTATGGAGGGTTGTTCAGTGCATTTTACAAAGAGCACCTATCTGCATGTTCGGACATCACAATGTCCCTTACCAATGAAACATGATACTCACATCGCAGATACTAGTCTCTAACTCGAGCGGCCAATATCCTTCTTAGCGGCGGCTGAATCGACTAGGAACTGTTTAGAATATACAGTATTCCAAATATGAGTTTCATGATACTCATCATATGAGCATCTCATATTCTTTCTACTATTTGTATATTCAAGGACTTTATCTATGCAAGTAGCATGGGTATACAGATAAAGAAGTGCCAAAATAATAATTTCAAATATTATTCAAATAAAGATCGTTTATACATAGATTTTCATTGTGAACACTCGGCCAACACTTGGCTCGACGGGCACCTATTCTAACAATCTCCCACTTGCACTAGAGCCAACTACCCATATGCTTCAAACCCATCGATTCGCGATGATTCTCAAACAATGGTCTAGGTAAAGGCTTAGTTAGCGGATCAGCAACATTATCTGCGGAGTCGACTTTGTCAATCATGACATCTCCTCTTTCCACGATCTCTCTGAGGATGTGGTACTTTCTCAATACGTGTTTGGACTTCTGATGAGACCTCGGCTCCTTTGCTTGAGCAATGGCTCCCGTGTTGTCACAAAACACCGGGACAGGAGCAACTCCATTAGGAATGACGCCCAACTCTTGGACGAAATTCCTTAACCAAACAGCCTCCTTTGCTGCAGCTGATGCAACAATGTATTCATGCCTCAGTGGTGGAATCCGCTGTACTGTCTTGCTTGGAACTCTTCCAAAAGATAGCAGCACCATTGAGCATGAATATGAATCCAGAGGTTGACTTTGAGTCATCAATATCGCTTTGGAATCTAGAGTCGGTATAGCCTTCTAATTTTAGTTCTCCACCCCCATAGACCAAGAACAATTTATTGGTCCTCCTCAAGTACTTGAGGATGTCTTTCACAGCTTTCCAATGTGGAATACCAGGGTTCGATTGATATCTACTCACTACACTTAGTGCGAAAGCCACATCAGGACGTGTAGATATCATCCCATACATGATGCTACCAATTGCAGATGCATATGGAATGTATGTCATCGCCGCTATCTCTACATCAGTCTTGGGAGACATAGACTTGGATAGGGACACGCCATGACACATTGGTAGATGTCCTCTTTTGGACTCATCCATCCAGAACCGCTTCAAGATGGTATCAATGTATGTAGACTGGGTGAGACCAAGCAATCTTTTTGATCTATCTCTATAGATCTGTATACCCAATACGAAAGATGCTTCACCCAAGTCTTGCATCGAGAACTTGCTTGCTAACCATATCATAGTTGATTGCAACATTCCTACATCATTCCCAATGAGTAGAATGTCATCAACATACAGCACCAGAAATGTCACAGCATTCCCACTGACCTTCTTGTACACACAGGGTTCCTCAGGATTCTTAGTAAAATCAAACTCTTTGATTGTACTATCGAATCTAAGGTTCCAACTCCTAGATGCCTGTTTTAGACCATAAATAGATCTCTGAAGTTTGCATACCATATGCTCACTTCCGACAGATGTAAACCCTTCGGGTTGAGACATGTAAATCTCTTCCTTAATATCCCCATTAAGAAAGGCTGTCTTAACATCCATCTGCCATATCTCATAGTCATACCATGCAGCTATGGCTAGCAAAATCCTTATGGACTTGAACATTGCAATTGGAGAAAAGGTTTCCTCAAAGTCAACTCCTTGTCTTTGAGTATATCCTTTTTCCACCAATCGCGTCTTGAAGGTCAATACATTCCCATCCGCCCCAAGTTTCCTCTTGTAAATCCATTTACACCCTATGGGAACAATTCCCTCAGGTGGATCCACGAGATTCCACACTTGGTTCGAATGCATGGAATTCATCTCAGATTTCATTGCTTCAAGCCACATGGATGAATCGGCATCGGATAATGTTTCCTTGAAAGTCCTTGGATCACATCCAAGGTTAGGCTCACTATGGTCCTCTTCAAGAAGCAGACCATACCTCATAGGTGGTCTCGAAACTCTCTCGGATCTTCTAGGAGCTCGTATCTCCTCTCTTGGCTCTTCGGGTGTGGGTTCTATAATTGTGGGTGTCTTTCGAACCTCTTCGAGTTCTATCATCTCGCCTTTTCTATCCAATAGAAATTCTTTTTCCAAAAAGGTTGCATTCCTAGAAACAAACACTTTTGTTTCTTGGGATGATAGAAGTAATATGCAACAGAATTCTTTGGATATCCCACAAAGTAACATAAAATGGATCGACTATCCAATTTATCTCCCACTACCTGCTTCACATAAGCAGGGCACCCCCATATTCTAAGATAAGAATATTTGGGTGGCTTGCCCATCCATATCTCATATGGAGTCTTGTCAACTGCCTTTGAATGGACATTGTTCAACAACAGTGCCGCTGTCTCAAGTGCATATCCCCAAAAGGATGGCGGCAACTCCGTGAACCCCATCATAGACCGAACCATGTCCATCAAAGTCCGGTTACGACGCTCCGAAACACCATTCAACTGCGGTGTAGCGGACGGAGTCCACTGCGAGAGAATCACATTCTCCCTAAGATACTCTTGGAACTCGGCACTCAAGTACTCACCACCTCGATCCGATCGAAGTGTCTTGATGCTTCGTCCCAATTGTTTCTCTACTTCACTTCTGAATTCTTTGAACCTTTAAAGGCTTCAGACTTGTATTCATCAAATACACATACCCATACCTCGAAAAGTCATCGGTAAAGGTGATGAAGTAGGCATGTCCATGCTTAGTGGTGATGCTAAGCGGACCGCACACATCGGTATGGATCAAATCCAATAACCCTTTGGCTCGCTCCACATGGCCCTTAAAAGGAATTTTGGTCATCTTTCTTTTAGACAGGATTCACAAGTCGTGAGAGCATTAATATCAGACATATTAAACATGCCCACTCCCACTAGCTTGTTCGTCCTTCTTAGGGAAATATGTCCTAATCGAGCATGCCATAATTGTGCCGAATTTAGAGTATCTTGTTTGCGCTTGTTTGTTGTTGTTACAGCTTGGACACTGTTAAATGGAATATCTTTCAATTTTAAGGTGTAGAGATCAATTTCAAGTTCTCCGGTACCAATTAAACATTCGTTCTTTTAAATGTTGCAAACACCTTTGCTAAATAAACAAGAAAATCCATCTTTATCAAGCATAGAAATGGAAATAATGTTTTTTACCAAGTCTGGTACAAACAAAACATCTCTTAAAACAAGCTTAAAATCATTGTTCAAATGCAAGTAAACATCTCCTACAGCCTTGGCAGCAACTCTTGCTCAATTGCCCATCCTCAAGAAGGTCTCACCTTCCCTGAGCCTCCTACTTCTTCCCATCACCTGCAAATCATTACAGAGATGTGAGCCACAGCCGGTATCCAATACCAAAGAAGTAGAGTTAATTGAAATGTTTACTTCGATATAGAACATACCCTTTCCAGAACCCTTCTGGGCAAGATATTCCTTGCAATTACGCCTCCAATGTCCAGGTTTCTTGCAGTGATGACAAATATCAACAGTCTTGTTAGCTTTATCTGGTGTAGCTACCACAACGGGACTCGGAGCTTGCCTCTTCAAGGGCACGTTCTTCTTGGGACGTTGGAAAGAACGCTTCTTCCTCTTCCCACGTGGATCGGTCTTCGTACCAGATGAAGAACCCACATAAAGAACCGACTTCTCTTACTTGATGGTGGAGTCAAAGGTCACAAGCATGTTCACCAACTCCTCAAGGGTCGGTTCCATCTTGTTCATGTTGAAATTCACCACGAAAGGATCAAACGAGCTAGGCAGTGACAACAGCAACACATCGGTGGTCAACTCCGAAGGCAAGATCAAATCCATGCCAACGAGCTTGTCCACGAGCCCAATCAACTTTAGGCCATGCTCATGGACCGAGGCCCCATCTCGCATGCGTAAAGTAATGAGCTCCTTGACGGTAGCATGCCTAAGAGGCCGAGTCTGCTCACCAAAGAGCTCCTTGAGGTGCAAATGAATGTCAGCAGCACTCTTTGCACCCTCAAAACGCCTCTGCAGCTCATCATTCATAGAAGCCTGCATATAACACTTGGCCTTCAAGTCATGGTCACACCAATCCTTGTAGGTCTGCAATTCCTCAGGAGTGCAGTCAGTCGGAGCCTTATCAGGGGGCGACTCATTTAGTGTATATGCAATCTTTTCCGAGTTCAAGACGATTTTCAGATTTCTTAGCCAAGTGAGGTAGTTAGGTCCGGTTAACACATGTTTTTCGAGTATGGCAGAAAGCGGAGTGCGAATTGAAGACATTGTCAAATAGTACTGAAAAGTAAACAGATAAATGTTAATGACTATTTTAAAATATTTAGTAAGATATAAAGTATGGACTTGAACTTTATAAATGTTTACTCCCACTGTTTTGACATCTTTCACTACCCTCTAGTGAAAACAGGAAACTCCTTTCCTCAGTAGGTACGTAAGGTCCAATTAGCGAATTATGATCCCGAATAATATCAGCCAATCATAATTCCTAAAAGGTAGTTTCCAATTGCATCGCCATGCAACCCTCTACGTAAACTTTTGTCTCACGTTTGATTAGGACCCAATAATATGACGTCGTTCATCTTTACGTGTCAAGCCTAACCCATCGATATTGAACCTTAATGGACGGTCGCCATGAGTTCCCTCAGTAATATGAGCCGAAATCATGGGAGTTCCACGTAGTTCACATCACCATGTCAATGGATGTCACAGCTTTCCGGCACCCAAAGCTCCCCCAATAATATGAGCCGAGCCCCGAGTACGGGTAGCGTTCATCATGCAACCATTGTCGATGGAAGACAAGGAAATTATAAACAAATTTATAATTCTCCTTTTCGGACTTGATATTAATTTTGAATCTTATTCAAAATGAGGGTTTTTTTAATTTTGAAAGGTCTCATCATTAATTTTATTTTAAAAGATCGCCATGTTTGATCGTATGTTTGCCGGATTCATGCAACTTTGTTATTATCATAATAATAACGCACATACTCATTATTTATAACATATCATGCATATATTATAAATAGTAAACAAACAAGGATGATCAATCGCCCGAAAACTAATGGCCCGTGTGAGCTAAACACGGGCCTAGGTCCAATCTTAGGGTAAATGCACGGGATGCAATGCAACTATTACGTTAGCTCTCAATATTTACATGTCTTCGATCTTCATAATCATCATGGCCACCATTTTCCAATCTTGATCATCCACTATACTAATATTTACAAATAAATATACATGGCAAATAGGGATACATCTCATGGGGTGGGAACGGGCCATAAACCAAGCCCACTTTATAATTGATAATTATTACAATCATTCAACACAAAATATCCTAGCATACACCTAGCAAATTGGGCTTGGGCTTTTGATCATCCTTCATGCATAATATCACATATCATACACCATCAATTAATTATCACAATAATTAATTGATCAAATATTATATATCTTGAACCAATCACTAACCGCCACGATTATAAACTAAATTAACAAAGTATACAAACACCTTTGTCTACTTTCCAATTAATTTATTTATAACCGAATTTTTTATAAATCACAATTTACTATAAATAATTAAAGTCCAACTTCAATTATTTATTTTATGAGAAAAATTTGCAACTTTTGTAATTTTAAACTTAAGGGCCCAAAAACTTATTTTTCACCAAAAACATTTTGGTCCATTTAAAATTCACAAATATGTTAGCCATCCAATGGCCCAACAACTCAAGGCCCATGACACTTTGATAATCCAAAACATGCTGCCCGAAATATCCCCACAAAAGCCTTGATATTTGTAGCAAATTTTCATCTCAATCGGTTAGAAATCGCCCTCAATATAATATTATGTATATGCTACACAAAAACTAGTACCCTTAGCTCTTGATACCACTTGAAAGGGATCGATTTTAGGTGACCGAAAACGCAACGGAAGCAACAAAATTTTCGAAAAACACATGGAAAATTTCGGCCACCTCTAGTACTAGGTGTAGCATATACAAAAACACAAAAATGTCATACATAGTGTGTTGAGAAATCGTTACCTATCAACCTCTTGAGGTTGATAATGGCTCCAACCAAGATGTAAACAACTTGGCTCTTGAAAGGTTGACCTTCTACAAGCTTCCCTTTGAGCCCGCCTTGCTCAAATATTAAGCCCACCACCAACAAGCTAGATCCACTCTAATTTTGCACTAGAAAAATTAGAGCATTTTTCTTTGAGAAGTGTTTTCTTTCCTCAACTCTTGAAGAAGAAAATTGAGAGAAAACTTGGAGAATATCCCTTGAAGATTTCGGCCACTTCAAGTCTTGAAGAGGGGAAGGGAGACTAGCCTTGGTAGTGTAAAAAGGTGTTGTTGGCATGTGTGACACGTCTTGAATATTGAGAAAGTTGTCTCCCAACTCTTCACCTCCCATGCATGCAAGTCTTATTTGATTTTTAAGAATTAAAAATCCATGGACTTATTTTTAATTATCTCAAACATATTTGAGACTAATTAAACATTACTTGAATTTACTCAAGTCACTAGTTGAATAATTATTTTAATATTGGGCTCTACAAGACCCAATATGATTTAATTAATTCAACTCTTGAATTAATTTGATTATTTGGACTCTACTAGGTCCACTAGTGTTTAATTAATTCAACACTTGAATTAATTTAATTTAGTCCATAATAATGTTTATGAAAATCACAATTTTCAAATACATTATTTATTTGTTCAACTTTTAATCTAGGAACACTTCCATAAATTAAAATTTACATTTCTCTCATAGAAGTCATACTTCCATTTTTTTTTTCTTACGCTTATAAACTCCTTTATAATCCGTTCAACACATTGAACTATTTTTACTTCTCAACGGGATCTAGAAAGCCAGCACTTGTGTGGCCCTCAATGGTTCATTGATACAACTAACCGTGGGTTCACATCTCCATGTGATTCGGACTAAACATGTCCTTATATGAGCATACCCCAATTGCTCCATTCTTACTTATCAACCCCTTGATAACAAGAACGTCAGAACTCAAGTCTGATAGTACCCAACCAATCATATTAAACGCCTAGCAACATCGCTTACATGATTCCCTAGGTATCAAATGATAGTGCCTGCAAGAACCATTCAATTATGGTTAGCGTACAGTACGGTCCCTTCAACTCATATATCCCGACCGATTCGACAACCATTGGTTTATCGAGAGTTGTCAATGAATCGATACTATGTGTCATGTCGTAGTTCCATCGATGGTGTAATCTATGAAACCCCTTTCATAATTACCACCATACTCTGATAAGGGATTTCAATCTACATACACATGAGAACACATAGGATATCCATACGCGAAGGTAAGCGGTGAATTCCCGACTACAATGCATCGACTCCTATATGTTTCGACAGAATACCCAACCTTGCCACCTGATGACCCCATGAGAGTCGGTAAACAAGCCAAAGTGTAATTCTAGCACATAGAGTCTCAATGTTGTCCCGGGTCATAAGGACTAATGGTGTACAACCATAAACTAGGACTTTTCCACTCGATAAGTGAGAACCACTTGGAAAGTCCTTTATGGAGGGTTGTTCAGTGCATTTTACAAAGAGCACCTATCTGCATGTTCGGACATCACAATGTCCCTTACCAATGAAACATGGTACTCACATCGCAGATACTAGTCTCTAACTCGAGCGGCCTATATCCTTCTTAGCGGCGGCTGAATCGACTAGGAACTGTTTAGAATATACATTATTCCAAATATGAGTTTCATGATACTCATCATATGAGCATCTCATATTCTTTCTACTATTTGTATATTCAAGGACTTTATCTATGCAACTAGCATGGGTATACAGATAAAGAAGTGCCAAAATAATAATTTCAAATATTATTAAAATAAAGATCGGTTATACATAGAGTTTCATTGTGAACACTCGGCCAACACTTGGCTCGACGGACACCTACTCTAACACATATATCCCGACCGATTCGACAACCATTGGTTTATCGAGAATTGTCAATGAATCGATATTATGTGTCATGTTGTAGTTGCATCGATGGTGTAATCTATGAAACCCCTTTCATAATTACCACCATACTCTGATCAGAGATTTCATACTACATACACATAGGATATCCATACCCGAAGGTAAGCAATGAATCCCCGACTACAATGCATCGACTCCTATATGTTTCGATAAAACACCCAACCTTGCCACCTGATGACCCCTTGAGAGTCAGTAAACAA